>NC_057803.1:664307621-664416929 GCF_018294505.1 Triticum aestivum
AAGCAGACTTTCACCCGAAGGCTTAGCTGCAGTCCAAGCACTCGCCTAAGTTATAAAAATCCTACCGAGTGAGGAGAAACCCTCTCACTCGGGGGCTTAGCTGCAGCCCTGTGCTCGCCTAAGTTACGAAAATCCTACCGAGTGAAGAGCAACCCTCTCACTCGGGGGCTTAGCTGCAGTCCAAGCACTCGCCTAAGTTATCAAAATCCTACCGAGTGGTAAGCAGACTTTCACCCGAAGGCTTAGCTGCAGCCCAGTGCTCGCCTAAGTAGGACTGAAGAATAAGTCGATTGCAATAAAGGCGCCTTGCTTTGAACCTGCAAAAGACATTTCGAGCCAAAAGCAATCGTGTTCAAGCACCCAATTCAAGTTTGAATCGATATCTAAAGGAACCGAGAGTGCTCAGGCGTTAAGCCTGTTAAGGTTTATCGGTTACAATTCCACTCGGCATACCGAGGCAAATTTAAAGCGTCGAGCCAGAAGAAGTTTTTTACCCCTCCTGTGGAGGGCTGGAAGGTGCAACGAATTCATCAAGGTCGATCCCGTCGGCGATCCGAGTGGCAGCTGCAAGGAAAGTTTCCATAAAGGACCTGAAGTCGTGTTTCTTGGTGTTGGCCACCCGAAGAGCCGCCAGCTTCTCTTCTCGTGCATCCTTACAGTGGACTCGGGCAAGACACAGAGCAACATCTGCACCACACCGAGCCGAGGACTTCTTCCATTCCTGCACTCGACCAGGGATCGTGTTCAACCGGGCCATCAGTGACTCAAGATCATTCTGAAGTGTCTCCTCAGGCCAGAGCGTCGAGTCGATGTGAGATGTGGCAGCCTTCAGTCTTGCGAGATAGTCCACGACAGCTGCAACACGGGACTCCAGTCGGAGAACATCCATGGCAACTTCATCGTTCACCGGAGAATTGACGGGGTCGAGGTTTGGCTCCAGCCGGCTAGTTTCTTCTTCAAAGTTTTGACAAAATTCTGCAAGGGTGATCACTAAGTCAAGGGGATGGTCGAATGGAAAAATCACAATTGGAAATGTCTGCCAAGCATAGAGGTTTACCTTCAAGCATAAGAAACAGCTTCTTGGCAAGTCCACTCAGGAAGGCCTCCAGATCAGTTTTCTTCCCAGTCAATTTGGCGACTTGGTCGGTCAGGGCAGCTTTATCAGTTTTCAGTCGACTGACCTCCTTGTTGGCAATCCCAAGAGCAGCTTTCAGATTGGTATTGTCTTGTTCGAGCTTGGTGACTGAAGCTAACTTCTCGTCAGCAAGCTTGACCTTCTCAGCTAGCTCAAGGTCTTTCTTCTGTTGGGCCTCCCTTACCTTACCTGCAAGTTACAGCAAGATCAGATTTTGAAACAAGCAAGGGGAAAAGCAGTCGTCAGGGTCTCACCAAACATACCTTCGGTCTCCTCCTTTGCCTTTGTCAGCTTCTCCTGAACCAGCTTCAAGCTCAGCTCGACTTGAGTATGCTTGTGTTCCAGCTCTGAGTAGCGAGCCACAAGATCACAAGAGTTCTGCGAAGAACCAATCGACTAAATGTCAAATATAATTCACTTCCGAGTGAAAAAGGGAAAAACTCACGTTTCTAAGACTACAGCCGAATACAAGCATTCGACCGTAGTCTCGGGGACTACACCCAGTGGGTGCACTCAGCGTGCCCCCACTAATCCTGTTGAAGACAAAGTCGACCAGTCGACCTCAAAAAAAAACTGCGAGATGCATTCTCTAAGACTGTGATCAACTGCAAGCAGTCGACCACAGTCTCGGGGACTACACCCAGTGGGTGCACTCAGCGTGCCCCCACCGGTTTGTGAAATCCAGTCGACATAGTCGACTGACAGAAAGACTGAAATTATAAAGCCTAAGGCCGACCGCCAGCAGTCGACCTTAGCCTTGGGGACTACACCCAGCGGGTGCACTCAGCGTGCCCCCGCTAATACGGAGCTCAATCGACAACACCCACTGGGTGACTACTATAAATTCCGGAAAGGAAAAGTTTTTGGTAGCATATCCAACAGAACAAACGGTGGTCGACTGACCTGAACATTGCTTTGGAGGGCAGAACTGGCGTCATAAGCTGCCTGGCTCGCGTCCCGGATGGTCTTCAGCTGCTCCATCATGAGTCCCGCCTGGCGTATCGCCTCCTTCGCTGCGCCAGCTTGGTCCTCTGGGACGTGGTGCGTCGTGAAGAGGGAGGGCTGCTGAGCACTCGTCAGTGGATTTGCGAAGGACACCGTGTGTCGAGTGGTGTTCTCTTCCTCCACAGTCAGAATCTCAGGCGCCGTCACATCCTGAGGCACCTTACTGGCGGACGCTTTCCGACTCCTCCTGCGCTTCAGCGGCTCTTCATCCTCATCATCGTCAGGAAGATTGATAACAGTATTGGGTGGAGCTGCGGAGAAGAATCAGGATCAGAGATCGCGAGTCAGTCGACTAAGAATGGCGTTAAGAATACAGTACCTGGGTTCGAAGTTGCTGCGTCCTCCATCTCGTGGTCATCAGCCTGGGCCGAGGTTTCAGAAGTAGCAGCACTGCAACTCCAAAGGATCAGTCGACTAACTTCAGCGTCGACCAGAGACAAAGTTCACACAAAACAAGAAGACTTAAGCAGCACGGTTACCCTGAAATGGTGGGGATGGACACTTTTATCTTCGGCAGGAGCTTGATCGGCTTCGACGAGGCCGCCCTGGGCTGCTTCGGCGCCTTTTCAGTCGGCACCGGAGAGATGGTCCGAGGGCGCTTGGTCGACTGAGTGGTGGTCGCGACCCCCTTACCGCGTTCGGATGAAGGGTCGTGGACAAGCTTCGACCGCCTTTCCGAGCGCGGTGGTACGACCTCCTCCTCCTCTTCCTCCTCGTCTTCAACGTCATCGTCATCGCCGTCGTCGTCATCATCGTCGTCGTCATCCCCTGCAACGTCCGAGTCCCACTCCTCCTCTTCCTGGCTCTCACCCCCGCTCGCCTCACCCTCCTCAGTCGGAGTTTGTGCCCCATTGGGCATCGAGTACAGCTCGGTGAGAGCCTAGCAGATATCAAGACAAGGATCAGTCGACCAGTCGGCAGGATAAACAGAAATGAATGCGACAAGAATGCAGTGGAGGACAGAGCAAATGTACCTTGTTTGGATCGCTGTTGTGGTCGAGTGGAGGAATCCTTCTGGCTCCGCGTGGGTTGTCCTTGTTTCCGGTAACGGCTACCATCCATCTTTCCAGAGTGACATCGTCGACTGCTTCTGGATGGACTCGAGTCTCGTCTTCGGTCCCACAGTACAACCACATGCAGTGGCTCCGGAACTGAAGAGGCTGGATGCGACGCCTGAGGAAGACCTCCAAGAGGTCCATGCCCGTCACTCCCTTCCGAACCAACTGCACCACGCGCTCCATCAACATCTTCACATCAGCTTTCTCCTCCGGAATCAACTTCAGAGAGGAGGGCTTGTTCACTCGGTCCATGGTAAACTGTGGGAGTCCACTCGACTGCCCTGGCGTCGACTGGTCCCGGCAGTAGAACCAGGTCGACTGCCAACCTCTGACTGACTCGGGAAAAGTCATGGGCGGGAAGGTGCTCTTATTCCTCACCTGGATCCCCAGACCCCCACACATTTGGACGACTCGGGTTCTCTCATCACCTGGGCTCGCCTTCTTCACGGTCTGAGAGCGACACGTGAATATATGTTTGAACAAACCCCAGTGCGGTCGACAGCCCAAGAAACCCTCACACATGGACACGAACGCAGCAAGATATGCAATGGAGTTTGGGGTAAAGTGGTGGAGCTGCGCTCCGAAGAAATTCAAGAAGCCACGGAAGAAAACACTCCGCGGCAAGGAAAACCCACGATCAACATGGGTGGCCAAAAGCACACACTCACCCTCTTCTGGCTGGGGCTGCCACTCCTTCCCCGGAAGCCTCGCAGCTCCGTGAGGGATCAAGCCCTCGTTGGCCATGTCGAGGAGGTCATTCTCTGTGATGGTCGACTGGATCCAGTCTCCTTGGACCCAGCCCTTCGGCAGGCGGGATCTGGACGAGGACCCTCCGCGGCTGGTGGATCTCCCCTTTGCCTTCTCCGACGCCGACGCCTTCTTTGCACGCTCCAGCGCCGCCGTCTTCTCCTTGGCCATGGTCGCCGGCGAGATGCGCGAAGGGAAGTGGTGCGGGGACGAGAGCGAGCACGCTGGGCGGGGAAGAAGGAAGCAGAGAGAGGGAGAGAATGCTGAGGCGCAGCACAGAAATCCTCGCCGGGCACATTTATAAGGTCCCTTCTGAGTGGATGACAGGTGGGCCCGGTCGATCTAATCATATCTGGGAGCAGTTATGCAGACGGGATACGTGGCGAAAAAAGTGGCGCGGAGATCGAGGCGTCTATGCCCCATCCCATCCGAACGCCGCGGTCCGCCCCGCTTCGCGCGCGTCCCCAAATTTCGCATCCCGCGGAATCCGCGAACAGCAAATCAGTCTGTCAGACGCGGTGTTTCCGGCGATCCGTCGCTCGGAGATCGTCGAAGCCCGAAAGATCACTCGACGCAAAAATAGAATGGATCGAGTCGACTGAAGACAAGTTGCTCCCTGTCGACGAAGAGATTCTTTTGTTCAGGACAACGCACGACCAGAGCGCAAAGGTTAATCGAAAACAACATCAACTCCTTCCTCACTCGAAGCCTCAATCCATTCGGGGGCTAATGATGAGGTTATGTACCTAGGGTAGGATCATAGACCTGATCTAAGTACCTTACCCAAGGACACCCTTAGAAGAAGTCACCTTCCAGTCGACCAACGAGGGACACACTCGACTGACTTGAAGGACTCGACCACGAAGACTCACTCGACCACCGGAAAGTCAAGAGGCACTCTGCACTGCAACGGTCTGTAATCAAGTAGACTTTATGATAGTAAAGGCACTTTATGTGGGGCGTTACCAGTAACACCCCAGACTTAACTCACCTTAAACCCTCTCCTACGTGGGCTGGCTGGGGTCCTGGCGCACTCTATATAAGCCACCCCCCTCCACAGGCAGAAGGGTTCGGCACCTTGTAACTCATATACTCATAATCCACTCGACCACCTCCGGGCTCCGAGACGTAGGGCTATTACTTCTTCCGAGAAGGGCCTGAACTCGTACATCCCTTGTGTTTACAACCTCTCCATAGCTAGGACCTTGCCTCTCCATACCTACCCCCCACTCTACTGTCAGGCTTAGAACCACGACAACCCTCGTAGTTAGATCCTAGCTAGCTAGTTCTCTCTCTGCCTCCAAAAATAAGGGCCGCCATAAAATTTATCTCAAATTAAATGGAATAATGTTTGATTATTTTATAGACAACTAATACTATCACAATTAGAATACAAACTTAGTATCACTAATTGCACAATAAAACATGTTTATTTTTGCGGGGAATAAAACATGTTTTTATATTGTATCTAGTTAGTATTTTAATTATTGATAGTTATTCCCTTACAAACTTCATCAAACTTTGTATCATTATTTACTAGAGATAAGTTTATAAGCCTTCTCTTTCTAAAGAGGGATGGAGTAGCCTAGAGTCTATTCGGGTTCTGCAACCAGAAAAGCAAGGCCGCAGAGGCCTGGCAGATGGTAGGCGCCACGTTTCACGTAGAAGTAGCCCTGGTCACCCCAATGAACGCCATAAGAATTTCTTAAGATCCAGTATTCTCTGCCGTCCGCAAGGGCACCATAACCCACCAGCAACATGCCATGGGCTTCCTTCCCGCATGGTCCCGTGAAGATGCCCCCAGTGTAGTTGTAGAAGCTTGGTGGGTCAAGCCACATCCTGACGGACACCGGCTTGTAAGAGACGGCGACCAAGAGGTCGAGCTCGTCGCGGATGTCCATCTTGTACCTTCTGATGGATGCGGAGATCATATGCAGCTTCTCCCGCTTGCAGTCCTGGACTCGCCCCACGTACGGGTACGTCTCCTCTGAGGCGACGCCTCCGTTGCGGACAACCCAGTCGAACGCCTTGAGGTCCGAGTCGGCCATACTTTTGTTGGAGCAGTCGAATATCTGCTGGCTCGACAGCCTGACAAGCCTTCCCGTTTGGATCTTGTGTAGCCCCTCAATGGCACCCACCGACGATATAGCCCAGCAGGAACCTGGGTGCACGTCCAGGTAGATTAGTTACATTGTCTATGGAAGGGACGAAGTGACAAATGAAGGTTCCATTCATGTACTGCGCGCGTAGCGGTAGTAGTTCATAGACAAGTACTGAGCAAGCAACAACCTCAATCTCCTTACCGATCTGTCCCTGGAACATGATCGGCGTGACAGCCCCACGCGCACGCCAGTCAAGCGACGGCCGTGGTGTGGTAGGAGTAAGGACACTGGTGGCTAAGCGTGGTGTTCTGGCTGCCGACCTCGGTGGCGGGATGCAAAATCCTCCCAATGCGCCTCCCGCCGTGCCTATGAGGCACAGCAGAAGCACAATGGTCTTGGCCAGCTCCATCGTCAACTGTCAGTGCTCTATAATAGCCTCTCTCTGATATCTCTTAGATGATGTTGTGTAAGCGTTCATTTGTTGTTATCCCTTGGTGTGTGTGTGGCTGATGAGACCAAACGAATGCATATATACAGAGACAAGTAGGGAGAGGTTACATGCTTTCCTGCACGAGGAAAATCGTACTCTGGATTAGAATCGAAATCTATATATCTATCTATATCTATCAATCTATCTATATATCTATATCTATATCTATATACCTATGGTCTAGTCGTTTGCCATTTTTGTTGGGAGTACCTAGAACTCATCTAGATGAGATATAATTTGGTCTCATTCACTTTGAAAACAAGAACAAATACAACCCACGTCAGCACACACGCATCTTATAGCATCACATCCAATGGCTATAAAAGGTGAATGAGACCAAATTATATCTCATCTAGATGAGTTCTAGCAAAACTGATTTTTGTTTGTCCGGTAGGAATTGGCCATGTACCGATTTCGCAGTCGTGCGACCGAAGCCAGACGAGACTAATTTAATGATGTGCGGGCTTCACGAGTCCAACAGTTGTCATTACACGCCCACCATCTCCCCAGTCTCCCAGGTTATAAATAGGGGAGTGGCTACTTATTAGTCGACTGCAAATCGATTTCATCTCAATCGTTGGATCAAGATCCAACGTCCATGGCATCATCTTCCACCTCGTTCTCTTGTTCTTCACCCCATCTTTCCCCCAACCGCCACCACGGAGCACCGGCCCCCACCCTCCTGGAACACCCCCCCCCCACCACCACCAGTCTTTCGGCACCCCCGGCCATCCATCTAGCCCCTCCCCCCCTCGCGCCGAGTTTTTTTCTTCGATGAATCCCCACACCAGTGCCCCACCACCGCCATCCACCATCGCCCCCACCCTAAACCCGAAGATAGATACTGGGTAGCCCCTCCAGCGAGCATCTTCCTCCCCTCCAGCGAGTTTCTTCCTTCCCTCTGGTTGTTTCTCCCTTCGACCAAAATCGACTGACCCAACTTCGAAACTCCCCCCATGAAAATCAAAGTAGTCCATACACACCAAAAAATGCACTCAAATGTTTTTACGCGATCTTAAACATAATGAACAAATACAATGGAAGTATAAATACCCATAAATAGAAACAACTTAAAAGGATACACTTAATATTTTCTAAGAACAAAACAACAGGAGTGCCCTACCTTTCTTTTGAAAGAAAATCGTAATTTATCAATATCAAGACTTCTAAATATTTCATGCTCACCACGGCGTGAAGCGCGGCGGAGGTGATCTGTGTGACGCCGTTAGCCAAGAGGAGCTCCCTGACATGCACTTGTCGACAGTGCTCGCTGATGACGATACTACTGGTCGCCGACCTCACGCGCTACCTACTGGCCGTCGCAAAGCCATCCCTGCGCTCTCCTGCTGGCCGTGGGGAACACGCGTCGGTGCACAGGTCCGCGGCAGCTACCCACCCTAGGGTTTGTGACTTCGCGTGATCGTGTACGTGGCTTGCAGTTCCGTGAATGACGAAAAGAACAAAGGAACCATGTACTGGTCTATTCTTTTTTTAACAACATACTCCCTCCGTCCTTCAAAAAGTGCACTTCCAACTTTGTTGGAGTATCAAACTATCTCAAAGTTTGACCGAGTTTATGCAAAAATATATCAATGTTTGTGAAAACAAATAGAAGCATGATGAAAATATATTTTATCATGAACCTAATGCTATTAATTTGTTGGCATAAATATTGGTGTATTATTGTATAAATAACCAAACATAAAAAAAGTTTGACTTTCCAACAAAGTTGGAAGTACACTTTTTAAAGGACGGAGGGAGTACTGAGCCTTCCATCCTTAGTGGCTTGCATGTGGCTCAATATGGCCCAATAACATTGTCTATGCCTTCTACGAGCTTGTAACTGTAAGAACAGCTGTACACCTCAGAAAAAATCGAAATAAATCAAGTTAGGGCGAGCGCCCCACCTCGCCCCACTGAGAGCTCCGCCCCTGTTTGGCACAGCACCCTGAAACTGCTAGCACACAGCCAGCCGACATACTCCAGCGTTTTCAGACAATACACCTACAGGTACCGCAAAAGAACTCCTGCCTAGGTTGTCATACCAAGCATCTTCCAATAGATCGGTGCTTAGGGCGTTAAATTTATTAAAAATATTACCAGCTAGTCTCCTCAATGCATAGGTACTTAGATTTTGTAGTTAAGCTTTCCTCATGAAATTATTTAATAATTAAACTCTTTTATGTCTTGGTTGGTAGTCATTTTACGTATGTTCGTGTGTTTAGCACCGTTTCTTTCTGATGTCATCATAATGCTCTCCCTCCTCTTTAATTGCTTTGCCACATCACTTTTTTTGCCTATGTGGCATCCCTGCCATCATTTTACATAGGCATGCGCACAGAATATGAGACCTCAGTTTGTTGTGTGCAATCATGACGTCCGCAGCTAGCTCTTCACAGCTTGTTGTTGGAGTGTTCAGTTGTGGTAGCTAGTATCAACTTAATCGATCGCCCTTTATAAGAAAAGAAAAAAGCATCGATGTAATTTATAAGATAAGAGATCAAATCAACTCGTCGATGTACTGCCCCTGTCATCTTTGTAGCGTCTCAGGTGCTCCTCTAGCTCGTGGATGTACTGCTCCTGGCGCGCCTCGTCCACGACAAGCTCCTTCAGCTTCTTGGCGTTGGTTGCGAGCGGAGACAGGGGGGAGGGGGGGGGGCGACCCCACTATGTAGTGTACTGTAGATGTGCTAATTGGCGGGAGATAATCACATCATTAGCCTATATAAGATTTTTCTAGGGAAATTAGCCCATATAAGTTCTCATATAATAACTATCCTAGACCGAGGCCCAATAGCCCATGTCATTGTTATGTGGTTGTGGCCTTTTGTTGTTTGCCTCATCGCATTCTTTGATCGTGTCCTCGCAGTCTCGCACTAGGGTCTAGGGCATTGTTTGCAGCTGCCGCCAGCCGCCGGCTGCCCGGCTGCCGCTGCCGCTCCCGCTCAGGTAAGGCGCTCACCACGCCGCCGCCGCCCCTTATCGGCTGCGTTGATCTGTCATCTTTGTCCGCTGTTTGTTCAGTGTGTAAAGACTATGGCAGAAGGAGGAGGCTCCATTAGATCATAGTTTCACCTGGAGAAACCAAGATCATATAAATTAAGGTACTATTATGTACTTGTAGCTATCAGTTATTATGAATTAAAATCCTACTATCCTAGTATGGTGCGTTAGTGTTGTCTATAAAATAGTAAATTAATCTATTAATCACGGTGATTGCATTAGGATATTGGATCTGCACAATTTAGCAACTGAACAAATGATCAAGGAAATTGGTTCTGCCTTACATCCTTGCTACTTCACGTTCTTCCTGCAAATTTTGGCGATCAATTCTGGACTAGATCAGAGGCGACGTCGGCGCGATCGTGAGCTCATTAATTCTCCGGCCAACTAGCCAAGGTTAGCACAACTAACAGCTGCTTGCTCATCTCGATCAGTTCCCACCTTATACCTATCAAATTTGTACATCAAATTTTAATTATTTTAATTATGTGACTTGTGATGTCATTTTTATGATTTTTATTTATCAAGAAAAAAGTGTCGCCAAACACCAGAAATATTATTTCAGCTTAATTGTCGAGGGGGTGCCGTATTTCTTCTCATAGAAATATCAAAGTAAAACGAGAGACGACTTGCTTGAGCATTGCATGAAAACTTGCTTCGAAAGGAATTCACAACTAAATTCTCTTCTAATAAAATTGTTAATATACTTTATGTTATTAAAAATCACCGAGATTATATAGCTAATTCAAATGTAACTACCACATGTCTATACTCTATAGCAAGGAAGCGGTATTTTTTTTTCCAACTTTGCTTGGCCCCCCCTATGTCCAAATCCTGGCTCCGCCCCTGAAAACACGTTTCCTTCATCCTCCACCATGACATGCCGCACGTTCACTGCGACACCGTCCCTGTCGAACGAGCCATCGCTATCGTCCCTCGCCACCTCCACACCGATCCCTCTTTTCGCCATCTCCCGTGCAATCATAGGCGTGTCGGTGAGGAAAGGCAGCATGACCAGCGGAAGCCCGAAGGCGAAGCTCTCAATGGTGGAGCCCCACCCGCAGTGCGTCAAGAACGCGGCCGTGGCGCCGTGACCGAGTACCTTCACCTGCGGCACCCACCCTGTGCAGACCATCCGACGGTCCTGCATCCGCTCCTCGAAGCCGGCCGGCAACAGCTCCTGCTCGTTGTTGGTGCCGGCCGGCTTGCGTAGCGCCCAAAGGAAGTGCACCCCGGCGAGCTCCAGTCCGAGCGCGAGTTCATGGATGTTCTCTAGCGTCAGTGGCGCCTCGCTTCCCAGCGCGACGTAGAGGACAGACTTAGGAGGCTGGTCGTCGAGCCAACGCAGGACGCCACCTGAGCTGCTCTGCCGGTGGTCTTGATCACGGTCCTCAACCGCCTCCGGTAGAAGGATCCCGGCGGGGACGGCGGGCTTCCGCAAGAGATCAGAGAGGAGGGTGAACATGCGAGGCTCCAGCTCGCGACAGCTCCGGTGGATGGTGAGGCAGCAACGCTCGAAGACGTCCCACAAACGGTCAGTGTCCGACCTGCCTGACGCGTTCTCACCGAAGTTATCCGCGAGCATCCGCCGGGCCTCGTGGTGGAGGAAGACGGTGGTGGACGGGAAGGGGATCCACTTTGGTGGCACGGTGAAGTCCTCTGGCTTCGTGCGTGGGTACGCGTCGTCGTTCGCCCACCGCGGCCCAATAAAGGCCATGCAGGCGGCATGGAAGATCAGGAACGCCGCGCATGGCACCTGCACATACGATCCATCATCCGCTGTCAAACGTGACCAGCATATACGTGCGTTGGAGGTGGAGATGGCGTACAGCGTGGTACCTTGTGCTGGTCGGCGACGGGCGGGACCCAGTGGTGGCAGAAGTCGAGGATGACCCAGTCGGGCCTCCTGCCGGCGGCGACGGCGTCCGCGAGGAACGACGCGAGCGGGCCGGCGAGGCCGTCCATGGCCTTCTTGAGCAGCTCGACCTTGTCGGGCGGCAGGTCAGACGTGGCCTCGGCGCCCTCCGGCAAGCCCTCCACAGCCGGCAGCGGCAGCGCCACGAAGCGGATGCGGGCAGACAGGTGCGCCGGCATGGGCGGCAGCCTGGCGAGGTTCCGCGGGGTTGACACGAAGGCGACGGCGTGGCCCCTTGCGGCGAGGCGCTTGGAGAGCTCCAGAAAAGGGATCATGTGCCCGAACGCCAGCCACGGGAAGACCACCACCTCCAGCCGGCCCGCACCGGCGCCGGCAGCCGCCGCTGCCATTTCCATCTGCTTGCAATGGGCCGATCCGCCGATGGAGTATAACAAAACAGAGGCTTGGTTGGTGTCGCTGTTGCCTACCTAATTGCCTGATGGACACGAGCTAACTAACAGTAAAAAAATAAAAAGTTGAGCAACACGAGCTAACTCAATAATGGAGCGTGGGAGCTGAGTGGGCTACCCACGACGAAAACAAAGAGGTGGTAGTTACAAGGGTGGGCCTGGAACAAGATTCCGACGCAACATTACAAGGAGGAAAAAACAAATCTGGGGCTATTTTGTTTATTATCCAAAAATCGAGGCGCAATTTCATTGAACATGAAACCGCAAAGTTCTCGAAAAACTCCATTTCAACCGAATGATTATTCAGTCACCTAAACCTCCTTCACAGCTTGCCACGGGCCCCATGGGCACACCCACGAACGCGTCTTCAACCTCCCATCCCCCCCCCCCCCCCCCCCCCCCAAACACGACTTCAATCTCCCATTCACCCCATCTCCATTTTGGTTTTGCCACGTTCTACTCTCCCCCACATCTCTCCTCTCTCTCTCACCCCTCTCTCAATCCCCATCGAATCCTCTCTAGCTCTGATCCGGTGTCGGCTGGCCATGGATCTCGCCGGATCGGCAGAGCTTGTGGTGCTACAAACCGGCGTTCGAGCACAACGCGCTCGTGGTTCTACAACCTTGCATCATGTTGGGTTCTGAGGGGATGCTGCTATGTAATGCTGTTGCAAACGGGGGTCGTCGTGCTGCTAGCCGCGCGAGATGCTCCATGGTGCGTACGACGGAGGATCATTGCGCGCGCCATGCTGCGTTGAGGTTGCTACTTAGTTTCGTATACTGATTTGTTTGTGCTACCAAGCAAATGAAATGAATTGATAAAATGTGGGTCCATGATGGAAGCATGACCTCTTGCATTGGATTCCCGCAAAAAAGAAAACCTCTTGCATTGGATATGAACTCGATGGGAGGAATTTGTTCTGGCTGATTGTAAACGTCCAATCGTATATCACACAAAAATTAATTCTCCCTTTATGTACTAGTGAAACAATTGTGGTGCTGATATACCCTTTTCGCATTTCATGTGGCTACCCGCTCCCGGGTTGTCATGTTAGGCGTTGTACAATGTGTGTTGCTTAGAGAAAGAAATCGTTTTTTTGGTAAGCTTTGAAGCTTCTTGTGGAGGGTTGACACGTAATTAAGTACCCCACTTGTTGAGAGAAGAACTAGTGGTTATAAGAATTAGGTTTATTTTAGGAAGCACCTAGCATTGTAGGAGGCCTTAGGAACCTTCCGTAACACGTCCATACTTGGGAATGCCCTTTTGTCCAGCACATCGACTGAGGAAAAAGTTGAGCCTATATGTGAAAGAGCTACGCATCCGATCGCGACTGAAATGGCAGCCGGCTCTTCTCTTCCACCTTGTCTCTCATCTTCTTCCTTCTCTGATTCCCCCCCTTTAGCTCACCGGTGCTTGTAATCAAACTACCAATTGCCTTGCATCTGGTGCGTTTGAGTGTATCGTAGATCGGAACTCTAACATGCTGCTTTGGGCATCGGCGGTAAATGTTTAGCCGCTAACTTCAGATCTGACCACCCTTGTAGTAATGGTGACCCATCCCCTGCAGTCTCTTTGCTAGTGGGTACTAGTAGTTTTCCCTCCATCCCCACCACCTTGTTGGTGGTGTCGCCCTTCGCGTATCCTCACCCACTAGTACTGATCGTGGAGCCGACTTCATTGTGGACAATGTGTAGATGTGTTGGGTGCTTTGCTTGAGAAGCATGCATGTGGTAGCTTGGGCTAGATGGAGGTGTTGGGATTAGCAAGTGAGTGTCCTAGTGATGTGTTGGTTCCAGTACGGTGGCATTCTAGATTTGTGTTCCTCCCTAAGAAAACATTCCCCGAGATTGTGCTTGGGCTGATCACAATAGCGTTTCGGGCACCGTAAACCTCCTTGGAGGCCTAGCTATGGAGGTCTACCTACACTCTTACTCTCAGATTGGATGGTTTCCTGGTCAAACCCCGGTATCTATCATCCAGATCAGGCAAAGTCGGTTTCTTTGACACCACTATCTTGATGGATGTGTCACCTTCGACTTGTGGTATAATCTTGGTTTGCACCGTCGTTTCGCGCTCTGGACCTCTTTGTGTTTGCAAGGGGATTCTGGCAGTGGTTCCTTACGTAGTCACAGAGCTGCATCCACACCCTTCCACCCCCCCCCCCCCCATCATGGTGGTTGTGTGGTGCCTTCGACTACATGTCTCTATTGATCAATCACCTTCGGCTACATCTGATGTTGATTGAAGCATTTAGTATCGTTCCAACTTCTTGTTCTCGAAGCTTATTCCATTCAGTGGCACTCTTCGACGGTGTAGGTGGAGAACTCAACAAGAATATGTTTGAGGATCATCCTTGTGGTGGAGCTTCTGGTCAATTTTCATGTTGGCTAGGTCGATGCCACCTGTTGACTCACCTGATTGTTGCCTAATGGAAGGCCGCCAAGCAAGTGGCGGCTGTTGCTGCAATCTCTCGGCTCTCGGCATCGAGGCGTCCATTCATGGCGTGAATAACACTCCTTGGTGTTGGTCGTTATCGTTGCAGGACAGCTGGAGCTTCATCAAGTGTCCATGGCATATCCTTTTTATTTTATTGGGCTTGCTTTTTCTTTCCTTTGGTTTTAAGTCTTATTATGATGCCAATATTTCTCTCAATTCATCAAAATGAAATATTCTTGTAAGTCCTCACTCCTCCTTTGCTCCTGGCAACATCAAGCTTTTATGCTGTTGGTGATTCCGGCGACTAGCTAGTAACATTAGAGATGGGATGATATGACACGATTGGTGTCAAGGGCCTCAGTGCCCAAGACAGCGGGGCCTCGACTACGTAGTTCGTAGTCTCGGTGGATAGGAGCGCTAGGGTTTTTGCCTGGCTGCTCAATGGTGCGGGAGGAGAGGATAGGAGACGGAGGAAGAGGTAGGAGATAATAACTTTATTGCTTGCCCTCAAAGGGTGCTGATTATACGATATATAAAGGCCCCATGGGCTGCTAACAAACTAGAAACCTATACGTAACAAACTAGTCTTTTATTCTAGGAACTAATGTATCAGGACCAGGACTCCTGCCCAACCTACGCCTCGCCTGATGCGGCCGACGGCTGCTGCTCCTGGCCGCGTGGCCCACGCCTGTAGGACGTGCCCCACATGACATCTCTCCCCCCCTCGACGAGCAGCTCGTCCTCGAGCTGAAAAGCGGGGTAGCGCTCGACGAAACTGTCAAGATCCTCCCATGTAGCTGATGATGCTGCTTCACCCTTCCAGTGGACGAGTAGCTGGCGAACGCCGCGTGCTAGGCGCGCACGAGTCACGCGCTCCGGTTCTGGAACAGCCGCTCCGTTGTGGATCGGAGGCAAACCCGGCGGTGCAGTTGGAGGCGTGCCGAAGAACTTCTTGAGGAGGCCCACGTGGAACACGTCATGGAGGCGCGAGCGTGCCAGAAGCTCAAGGCGGTAAGCCACGTCGTTGACGACCTCTGAAATGCGGTACGGCCCATAGAAGCGTGGCTTCAGCTTGCCCCTGGTTGGCAAGTTGAGAGAGGACGCGGCGCGCTGGCGAAGGCGAAGCCAGACCCAATCGCCCACGTCATGCCGAATGTCCCGATGGCGTCTGTCGTAGTAGGACTTGTAGACCGCCTGTGCCTGTTGTAGACGATAGCGGACGTCCTCGAGAAGCTCGTCGCGCTCCGCCATGCTCCTGGCCACTGCGGCTACCCTCGTGTCGCCCGGATCGTAAGAGCTAATAGTGGGAGGGTCACGACCATACACAAGCTTGAACGGAGTTTCTTGGGTCGCTGTCTGGTAGGCGGTGTTGTAGATGTACTTGGCCCAGGGAAGCCACCGGAGCCACTGCCTGGGACGATCCCCGGTGAGACAACGTAGGTACATCACAATGATCTTGTTAGCAGCCTCCGTTTGGCCATCCGACTGTGGATGAAACGCTGACGTCATGTGCAGCTTTGTCCCGGTGAGGCGCATGAGCTCCCGCCAAAAAGCCGAGGTGAAGACGGGGTCGCGGTCAGAGACCATGGACTGCGGCACGCCATGGAGACGAACAATCTCAGCGAAGAACACCTGCGCCACTGATTCTGCCGTGTACGGGTGGGCCAGCGCCACAAAGTGGCAATACTTGCTGAAGCGATCCACCACGGTGAGGATGACAGACTTCCCGCCCACGCGAGGGAGCGCTTCCACGAAGTCGATGCCGACGTCAGTCCACACGCCCGTGGGCACCGGCAGCGGCAGCAACAGCCCAGCGGGGTGCAAGTGCTCGGACTTGTACCTCTGGCAAGTACTGCAAGTGCGGATGTACTCTTGCACCGTCTTGCGAAGGTTAGGTGCGTGGAAGTCGCGGCGGAGACGATGCAAGGTGCGCAGGACGCCTTCATGCCCATCATCGTGCACGGCACTGAGAATCTCCTGGAGTAGCGGGGGCGACGGCGGAATGTAGAGGCGGCCGTTGAAAGTGACGAGGCCGTCGGAGAGAGCCCACGACTGCTGCCGCGTACCCGCCGTGATATCCTCACGCAGCGTGACGAGCGCCGGATCTGTGGACGTCGCTTGCCGGAGGCGATCGATGAAGTCGAAGCGAGGACCCGAGATCGCCATGATCGACGTCTCCTCCGTGTCGCGGCGGGAAAGGGCATCCGCCACCGTGTTTGTACTACCGGCCTTGTACTCCACGGTAAAGTCGAACCCCAGTAGTTTGCCGACCCAATGATGCTGCGGGATGGTTGCCAAACGCTGGTCAAGTAGAAATTTGAGACTGTAGTGATCCGGTTTTACCGCAAATTGGTGCCCCCAGAGGTACGGTCTCCAGTGACGAATCGCGAGCACCAGGCCGATGAGTTCCCGTTCATATGCTGCCAGGGAACGGTGACGTGGCGCGGCTGGCCGGCTAAAGAAAGCCACCGGGTGTTGGTCCTGAAGAAGGACGGCCCGAAGCCGTATGTCGAGGCGTCACACTCGACGATGAACGGCCGCGTGAAATCCGGTAACGCGAGGACGGGAGCCGTGGTGACTGTCGTCTTGAGGGCGTGAAAAGCTGCTGCCGCCTCCGGCGACCAGGAGAAACCATCCTTGCGAAGGAGGGCCGTTAGTGGCGCGGCAACCACGCCAAACTCCTTGACAAACTTGCGGTAGTACCCCGCAAGGCCGAGAAACCCCCGAACCGCGCGCGCCGAGCGTGGTTGCGGCCATTCGGCCACTGCCTGCACCTTTTCCAGATCCATGGCCACTCCTGCAGCGGAGATGGTGTGACCCAGGTATGAGATCGACTCGACGGCGAATGCGCATTTGGATCGCTTGACGAAGAGCCGGTGCTGGTGCAGGACGGTGAAGACGATGCGCACATGTCGGAGATGGTCAGCCCATGTCTCGCTGAAAATGAGGATGTCGTCAAAGAAGATGAGAACAAAACGGCGTAGGTACGGCCGCAGCAGATCGTTCATGAGGGCCTGGAACGTTGCCGGCGCGTTGCAGAGGTCGAACGGCATCACCAGGAACTCGTAGAGGCCGTCATGAGTACGGAAGGCGGTCTTCGGGATGTCCTCCGCACGCATCCGCACCTGGTGGTAGCCGGAGCGCAAGTCGAGCTTGGTGAAGAAACGAGCGTGCCGGAGCTCGTCGAGGAGTTCGTCCACCACCGGGATCGGAAACGCATTCTTGACAGTAATGGCGTTTAGGGCGCGGTAGTCGATGCAGAAGCGCCAGGACCCGTCGGCCTTGCGGACCAGCAGTACCGGGGACGAGAATGCGGAACAACTCGCTCGGATGATGCCCTGAGCGAGCATGGCGGCGCACTGACGCTCCAGCTCATCCTTGTGCGCGGCCGTGTAGCGATACGGACGGACGGCCACCGGGGCGGAACCGGGCAGCAGGGTGATGCCGTGGTCGCGGCTGCGGGGCGGTGGCACGCCGGAGGGTTCGGCGAAGATGCCGTCGAACTCGGTGATGATGGCGTCGAGGAAGTCGCGGCCGCTTTATGATTTCAGGGCTGGCCCGTCCGGTCCTGCAATGCCGCGCCAGCACACCCGATGGCCCCTCCGCCAGAATGTCATGGAGAGGGCGCGGAAATCCCACAGGATCGGTCCAAGCGTCGCCAGCCACTGCGTGCCCAGGACGATGTCGTAGCCCGCGAGCGGCAAGGCGAGGAAATCCTCCGAGAACTCCTCTTGGCCGATGCGGAAGGGCACGACGCGGTACGCGCCCTGGCACGGAACGCGCTCGCCGTTGGCCACCGTGACGCGCATCTTCTCGGTGGTGGGGGATGGCAGCGTAGCACGAGCGGCCGCCTCCTCGGCGATGAAGTTGTGGGTGGAGCCTGAGTCGATCAGGGCGAGGAGGGAGACACCCCCGAGAGTAATATGCATCTGCATGGTTTCGCTCGTGCGCACCCCGGAGATTGCGTGGAGCGAGATCTGAGGGTCGGCCCGCGATGCATCATCAGTAGCGGAGGCCGCGTCGTCGTCGTCGTCCGGCGCTAAGTCGAGGAGAAAGATGCGCTGGCACACGCGGTTGTGGCCCCTGCCAAACTTCTCGTTACAGTTGAAGCATAGGCCCAGGCGACGGCGTTCCTCCATCTCTGTCTGGGAGAGACGTTTGATTGGGCGCCCGTCCGGCAGACTGTGGCCATGCTGGGGTGCGGCTGGTGGGGCCGGTGCGGGGGGCGCGAGGCGTGGTCCTGGCGTCGGCAGAATGCCCTTCTGCGGAAAACGCACCGGTGGCGCGGCGGAAAGCGCGCACTGGTCGCGCAGCTCCAATTTGCGGGCGAGGCTCATGGCGACGGCGAGGGACTGCGGGTTATGGATTTCCACGTCGAGGCTAAGGGGTGGCTGGAGGCCTGCGGTGAAGATCTGAACTTTCTGCGTTTCCGACAAGGAGCCTGCCCGGGGAAGGAGCGCCTCAAACCGCTCCTGGAAGTCGACGACGGACGTCGTGCGCTTGCACGCCATCAGTTCGCCCAGCGGGTTCGCGCGCAGAGGAGGCCCGAAGCGGAGGTTGAGCAGCTCGGAAAAGCGGCGCCACGGCGGAGTGCCCTCGTCACGCTGGACCTGCATGTACCACAGCTGGGCAGAACCCTCGAGGTTGTATGACGCCATCCAGACTTTCTCCTCCTCGGCGATCCGTTGTTGATGGAAGAAGGACTCGCATCTGTTGAGGAAAGCGAGCGGGTCGGACTTGCCGTCGAACTTGGGGAAGTCCATCTTCTGAAACCGCGGGGGCCGATCGTTGTGGTGCTGTCCGTCGTGGCTGATATCGGCGGCTGACGAGGAGGCCGACTTCTCCTTCTGGAGGGCTGCCACGGACGACTGCAGGGATGTCACGGTTGCAGTCAGGGCTTCGATCATCTTGGCCAAATCAGCGGTGGTGGGTTCCGACATGGCGGAAGAAACCGAGGCGGCGGCGGATGGTGGCGATGGAGGTGGGCGGGGCGGCGGGTGCGGCGTGGAGGAGGCCGAGGAGCGGCTGGAACCTGATACCAAGTTGTCAAGGGCCTCAGTGCCCAAGACAGCGGGGCCTCGACTACGTAGTTCGTAGTCTCGGTGGATAGGAGCGCTAGGATTTTTGCCTGGCTGCTCAATGATGCGGGAGGAGAGGATAGGAGACGGAGGAAGAGGTAGGAGATAATAACTTTATTGCTTGCCCTCAAAGGGTGCTGATTATACGATATATAAAGGCCCCATGGGCTGCTAACAAACTAGAAACCTATACGTAACAAACTAGTCTTTTATTCTAGGAACTAATGTATCAGAACCAGGACTCCTGCCCAACCTACGCCTCGCCTGATGCGGCCGACGGCTGCTGCTCCTGGCCGCGTGGCCCACGCCTGTAGGACGTGCCCCACATGACAATTGGTGCCTGCTCCCTACCATCTTCAGCATGATGTTTCCCCGTCAAAGTATAACTCCTCGCCCAGCCTGCTTGATGGCTTGTCCAGTGCTTTCTGACGACATCTAAATAAAACATATCCTGTAGTCGAAGTTCAGGCCTTCAAACTTTCACCGAGTGTTTGATTATATGCATTCTGGGTTACTGACATAATCTGATCACATACTATTTGCGTGTATTCGCAGCAAGTACAGAAAACAAGCAAAATACTAGACACACTACACGTTGTGATCCTTACAAGTTCATGAAAGATTGCAATCCACATTTGCTACTGAATCTGATACAAAGCAACACTGTTGCAGACATAAACAGTTAAACAGATTCAGTTGCTTCTCCCTCTGCCTGAGTTGTGTCTCCAAAATAGAACGAATTTGCAAATATATAATTTTGTAGGACAGCTCAGATGCTTTTCAAGAGGAAACCGTATCCGATGAAATGCATCCAGTATTCCGGAGGCAATGATTTTCTCAGCCCCGGCGTAAGTTCATTGTAAATTGCCATCTTTGCCCGAGGCTAGAGCTGAACATCAGGAAGAGGGCAAGCGCCTGCCACTCCGGAGAATCCTCCATGAACCAGTCCGCGTCGTCGGCATCGTCACCACCTGGCGTCGGCACATGGGGCAGCTCCCCTTGGCCTTGGCCCGCACGGCGTCTCCTTCCACACCACTTGGCCATCGTCCATGCAGATCGGGCAGCCGCGGCCACCGGATGACGGGTCCACCGTCGTCAACGCCTGTGCCACTGCCGCCGACAACTCCGTGAAGCATGGAGCCCCCGCTACGGCGACACGTGGGATGATGCCGGCCGCGTAGGCCGCAGCGCCCGGCGGCCGCGAGGGTAGGGACAGCAGCGCCTCGAAGGAGGAGAGCGCTTCGGTCGTGTACTCGTCGTGGTCGTCGTCTCGCGGCAGATGCAGGTAGTCCTCGCCGACGTCCATGTCAAGCGACGCCATCAAGCTCGCCGTTGCTCCCCAGATCGACCGATTGATGTCTGGACACACCCGCGGTTGCATTGGTATTAATCCTGCCAAACCGTGTCGGGGCAGGAGGACTGCAGGGATTGGTTTTTTCTGTTTTCGAGGGAAGCACGGATTACTGTTTTGTATCGGAGTGGCGCCGATGGGTTGCAGACTGATCGGCCCATGCTATTTCTATATGGGCCTCTCACAACGCGGCTCAATAAGTTAAGATGTTTTTGTCTCAAAAAAAAGAGTTAAAATCCTTTTCTCTTTTATTATTACTTTATTTAAAAATCCTGAAATAATATTTGTTAAAACAGGTTTAAGAATTAAAATGTGAATTCATTTTAAGGAATGTATTTGAAAATGTTCACCCTGCATAGAAAACTGTTCATCGCAGGTATAAAATGTTCATAGTAGACTTGAGAAAAACGCATTGTGTGTTTGACAAATGATCCAAAAAAGTTCATACTGTGTTGAAATGTATTCATCATTTGTTTGAATGATGTTCATTGCATATGATCAAGTGCTTTCAGTTTGAAATAATATATCCAACAGTCTCCGTAGGGTTTTTTTTTTCTAAAAAGAAGGATTACCCCGATCTGTGCATGAGGGTGATGCATGCAACCATTATTACTTATTCATCAAAAGCTTACAAAGTAATACATCAATAATTTTGAAGCCACCATCTTGACAACATCTGTCGCTAATCCTATCAACTTGATGAAGGGGTGTGTAATGTCGGGGCTGCCTTCCAGGACCCCATACCAATGCCCAACATCTAAAACCGAAGACCTGGACCAAGCCGCAATCGCTGGGTCCAGGGCACACACCGGACCAACGCACTCTCAGTGGGCACCGCATGCGCACACTGTAGAGGCCGCCGTCACCATCTTCCATCGATCCATCTTTAGAACATGTACCGACGCATCTATCTTGCCAAGCCTGTTGTCGATACCATTACAACACCAGACAACACCACCTCCCTATGCGCATCCAATTATCATGCATCCATCGCCGAGACCCTGCAGCAGCACGCCGCCGAGACTCTACGTCGTCGATACGTCACATGAAACGCCGTTCAGCCGCTAAAGCAGTCCACTGGTCCCTCGAGCCAATGCACACCTCCAAAAAAGACACCCCCAAGGGGGGGACGAAACAAGAACGCAACCATCATCCGATCGGTGATACAGGTCTAGAGCTTCTCCACGGCGATGCCTTCAAGAAGGGGAGGACACAGAAGAGCGTTGTCATCGTCGGCCTTGGCAACTAGCCAAGAGCAAAGGTTTTCACCCTGATGTGCTCGATGAATCTCCATCTAGCATCGTGTGCATGGGCCGCCACCGATCTCTGCGGCCGCGCAACGAGTAGGCCCTACCGACTAGATCAGATCCGAGGGCAGATGGCCAAACGCCGCAATCCGACGTGTCGTGGAGACTTAGATCTGCGACACGTGCTCCCGCTCGTCAAGATGCCCCACACCAACCTTTGCCGCGAGAGGAAGGAGCTCCTCTGCCACCGCCGTCAGCCGCCTAGCCTTAGCGTGGCGGCCTCCTCCAGCAGAAGGGACGGAGAGAGCTGCGGCGGAGGGCCTAGCGGTTCGGCTTGGGTGCCGCCCGAGTCTACCGAGCGGGAGGGCGACGCGGGGGCCTACGCTAGTCTCTTAGTCGCCCCTAGTCTGTTCCTTGAGGAGAGGACAATCAATGGTTTAATCTGTCAGCCGTCTACGTACGTGATGCATCCATTATTTGGAAGGCAAGGTCTTTTTTTTAGAACGAAGGCTTCAGATGAGCCCGACTTTGAATTAACAAAGCCATCAATCGGTCAGCAATACAGTGCAAGATTACAAACACACGCCAAACAAAGAAAAAGAAACAAAGAAACGGCGAAAGGTACAAAGACACTGGGGAGCAGCTCACATGCTCACATACACCAAGCTAGAGAAAAGACGGGCAAATGCTTGAAGATGCCAGCGACCTCTTGCACGCACAGAGCCAAGGAGGAGACGACAACCGTCTCAGGAGAGGGAAACGACGACAAAGCACGGCATGCCGTTGCCAAAAACTCCAGGACTTGGAGAAGACACAGCCTACCAGATCCATCATCAAAGAAGGCCCCTGCCTTCTCGCCCGGCTCGAGGGCGCCGCACCGTTGAATGATGGACATGTTCACCCTAGAACCTGGATGGCTGGAATCGAAGGAAGCCACAGGAGCGGAACCAGGCGATCCCCACTTGCCGCGGTCGACTCACCTAGAGTAACCAAACACCGAAGACCAGTGCTGTATCACAAAAGAGGGTGAGCAGCCAGGATGAACACGCACTCCACCCACGCCGCAACGAAGTCCACATCCCATCCTTGTTCCCCAAACAGCGCCTTCACGAAGGTTACGGCTCAAGAGGCGCCGCCGCCGTCCAACAGAGTTGAGGTGTTAACCCGGGAGACAAAGGGGACGGGGGTGGGGAGCAGGACCTGACCGACGCCTCCAGGAAGGTGAGCGGCGCCCGCGGACGTCGCCACCGTCGCAGCCGGCAAGGCTGGCAGGGTTTCCTCCGGTCCTGCATCCCGGCACCCGCTCCCACCCGCCGAAGACCGGAGCCCCGCGACGGAACAGGCCGGATCTGGGGGGATGGGCTCGCTGGAGAGGAGTAGGGGAGGAGATGGCCAGATCTGACGCCGCCGAAGCCGACGACGCCACAGCGCCCTGGCCCGCGTCCTCCGGTGGATTTGCCGTCCACACGGCCGAGATCCGCCGGCCCGCGCCCGCACCGCCAGATGCCGCAAGCTGGGGCGCCACACTAGCCGGGGCCGCCGCCCCGGAACCCAGGGGCCCCCGCGAGCGAGGCGGGGCAGCGAGGACCCCGCCGCCACCTTCATCAGCAGCGCTCTGGGCTTGCCCAGCGGCTGCTTCAGGCGGCGGCGAGGGGAGATCTAGGAGGGGCGGGAGACGGTGCGGCTAGGGTTTCGCCCCTCGGGCCGCCCGAGCGGGGCGACGCGAGGGAGGGGGGGGGATCGAAGGCAAGGTCTTCTGGCCACCAATTTCATGAAAACTGATCAAGGGTTCGGTCAGAACATATCTCAGGTTCTGAACTTTCACTTCTTTTTCTACCATTTCTGAGTAATTACTATAACTACTAGAACATGCTAAATAACATATGTGAACATCTGACTGAACATATGATTACATTTCCCAACATAATTTCCCTATGCTGTTTGCCAATCTAACACATTTGTGTGTGTGTGTGTGTGTGTGTCATCATGAACTTATAACCAGCCAAAGCAGAATTAATATGTCATCACGAACTTATAACCAGCCAACGCAGCACTAATAATGTCCTAGAGAGGGAACTGCTGCTGTAACTCCGTGACAACATCCTGGCCATACGCCTCGAAGATATACGCCAATGCTGAACGCAGGGATGCAACACTGCTAGTGTCAGGGGTGGTGGGCTTCGTCACCACCTGGCGCCGGCACATGGGGCAGCTCCCTTCTGCGTGCAGCCACCTCTGCACGCACCGCCCGTGGAAGCGGTGCCCGCACGGCGTTTCCTTCCACGCGCCGGCCACTGCCGTTGTGTCGTCGTCGTCATCCTGCAGGAAAATCGGGCAGTCGCGCTCGTCAGCCGGCGCCTCCACTGTCTTCAGCGCCTTGGTCACGGCAGGGTCATCTGGAGCACTCGTGAGGCTGATGGGAGGAAGTGTGTCGGCCGCTTGTAGCTCTGCGAGACTGTAGAGACGAGCCTCGCGCGTCACTAAGATCCAGACGGTAGCGAACTGGTTTTCCGCGTGGATGTCTTCTCCGTTAATCTGCAGGGAGCTATTCTCGTTGGAATCTTCTTCTTCTTCGTGATGTTCTCTTCCTCTTCTTCCTCCTCCTTTTCTTGCTGGTCAGGTAGCCCGTGCATGTAGTCATCAGCGTCTGCTTCCTCGAGCGGCAGATAGTCGACGGTGGCGGTGTCCGCGGCGAGTGACGACATGAAGCTAGCTAGCGATTGCGCCCCAGAAGTTGTGAGAGGAGTTGTGCCTTGGTCTGGGGAAGAGAGGCGCCTAATTGTAGTGGTCTGGCCTGTACGTTGGCATAAATCTTCTCTATCTCTACTCTCTATCTCTACCTAATATTAAAGGGAGGATTGTTTCTTCAACTTTTTTGGTTCACAGTGGGGCCTAGATTAATTTTTGTCCGTCGGACCAGTTGTTTTTCGTTCGTCCCGATTTGTTTCTGCCAAGAAAATCGTACGACGCACAGACAAGCCGCGATGGGCCGGCCCACTAGCGGATGATGTTCCAACAGCTAGCCCGGTGGACTAAACGTTACATTACGTTTAAGTTGCAGCGCGATATTCTAACCTAGCGAACAGCCACGCCAGATACTAAGAGCAAAAAAAAAAAAATTGGGAAGTAGATATATTTTAGAACGCGAATAATTTAGCAAATTTCTAAACAAAAAAATTAAACCCGAACATATTTTTCACAAACAACAACATTTCTCTTTTTACTTTTTATAAAACTGGACGTAACATGGAAGGTTTCATGGTGGGGGGCTTGAAGGATTCATGAGACTACGTACTAAAGGAGGAATATGTATTGGAAGCACCAATAAAATACTGGTAAGAGGAATTTAATTATGAGGATTAAGAAAATAAAATGCCCACAGATGTATTGTTTTAGTTTAATTTATTCAACTAATGATGATTATGATATGAACCTTTTTCTCCGTCACGTCTTCACGTATGACTAGCCTCGCTCGGCTCAGTGACACCCGTTATAATGCATGAGGAGTCCAATTAAGGAGTCACGGTCTATCTAACACAAACTACTCAATTTACATGATAACACGGAAGTATATTAGGTGTAGTGCTTTTCCCAATTATATCAGCCTGATGTAAAAAGAAATATGTGTTCAACGCTCTTTATTTCGCAGGACACGAAGGAGGATCAACGATCCAGCTATTGGACATGGCTAACATTGGTTAGTCACAACCGGTACCGCGACCACAGACAACGAGGACGACAGAAAGGACAAGCGGGAACATGGGTTTGATGTCATATTGAAATGAAGGATGTGGACCTGAGGGTGAGATATTAGTCATGTTTGTTATGTTAGGGGCTACACGATGAATTCGAGCGTGGGTGTAAATCTAGACCCATGGGTAGGGTCCTGGGCGTGGGAACGACCCGATAGTCTGGTCGGGCATGGGTCTGGTAGAGGTTCAGCCGACCAAACCCGAGCCTACTGCCAGGTTGGAGGGTAAGGCCTTTAGGCATGTTTAATGGGTAATGGCATGTAGGGGTTGTTTTCCCCCGTTTCGTCCGTCGCCCTTTTACGTTAAAAAAAATAAAAAAAATGCTTCCGCACAGACTTGAACCCCTGCCCACTTATGTTGAGTGGGCAATGCAACGACCAGTCCACCTAGCAACATTATTTTGTGGAAAAAACGAGGAATACCACCTTTTATATGGATCTCTCCTGCACGCCCTATTGGGCTGGCCCATTAGCGGGGAGGGGCACCACTGTTTTCTTTTTTCTTTTTTCTTCTTTAAATAATTTGGGATTTCAGAATTTTAACAAAAATTCTGAGAATGCAAAAAAATTTCATGAATTTTTAAAACAACGTTCACAAAAATAAAAAATGATCATGAATTTCAAAAAAAGTTCATCATTTCAAAAATTCGCTGATTGAAAATTTTCATGGCTTAAAATATAAGGTCCGTCAAACAAAAAATGTTCATTAATTTCAAAAAAATGTTCACCATTCCAAAAATGTGTGCCTATTGAAAAAAATGCAAGTTATAAAAAATGTTCATCCATTCAACAAATAATCATCGTGCTATGTAAAAAATTTCCCATTACTCACAACAATATTCATCGAGATGCCGTCAACCTCCTAGATTTTGTTGATGGTTTGATTGTTGTTGTTGGCTGCACGCAACATGAACCCTGCCATCCATGGTCATGAACCAAATGTTGCAAACTCCGTCAATGCCTCGATGAGGTCATCAAAATTTTGCCCCGATGTAAGATTCCTGTCACTTTGTTGCCCTAATCCCTTTTTTGTATATACTAATTATTATACTAATATTAAAGGAAGGAAGGATTCTTCCGTCTTATTATAGTTTCGTCCTTCATCTGTGTACCAATGTACCACACAACTTTTATGTTTCTCCGACGCGTCGGCCGAGCTAGGCTGCTCCACACTTTTTCTTCACCTCCCGACCATTCCGGAACTCCTCGTGACGTCTGGGATCTCATCCGGGACTCCGAACAACATTCGGTAATCACATACAAGTCTTCCTAATAACCCTAGCGTCATCGAACCTTAAGTGTGTAGACCCTACGGGTTCGGGAATCACGTAGACAAGATCGAGATAGCTCTCCGGCCAATAACCAACAACGGGATATGGATACCCATGTTGGCTCCCACATGTTCCACGATGATCTCATCGGATGAACCACGATGTCGAGGATTCAAGTAATCCCGTAAACAATTCCCTTTATCAATCGGTATGTTACTTGCCCGAGATTCGATCGTCGGTATCCCAATACCTCGTTCAATCTCGTTACCGACAAGTCACTTTACTCGTTACATAATGCATGATCCCGTGACTAACCACTTAGTCACATTGAGCTCATTATGATGATGCATTATCGAGTGGGCCCAGAGATACCTCTCCGTCATACGGAGTGACAAATCCTAGTCTCGATTCGTGCCAACCCAACAGACACTTTCAGAGATGCCTGTAGTGCACCTTTATAGTCACCCAGTTACATTGTGACGTTTGGTACACCCAAAGCACTCCTACGGTATCCGGGAGTTACACAATCTCATGGTGTAAGGAACTGATACTTGACATTTAGAAAAGCTTTAGCAAACGAACTACACGATCTTGTGCTATGCTTAGGATTGGGTCTTGTACATCACATCATTCTCCTAATGATGTGATACCGTTATCAATGACATCCAATGTCCATAGTCAGGAAACCATGACCATATGTTGATCAACGAGCTAGTCAACTCGAGGCTCACTAGGGACATGATGTGGTCTATGTATTCACACATGTATCACTGTTTCCGGTTAATACAATTATAGCATGAATAATAGACAATTATCATGAACAAGGAAATATAATAATAATCATTTTATTATTGCCTCTAGGGCATATTTCCAACAGTCTCCCACTTGCACTAGTGTCAATAATCTAGTTACACTGGGATGAATCGAACACCCATAGAGTTCTGGTGTTGATAATGTTTTCCTCGCGGAAGAGGGTCAACGGATCTGCGACGTTCAGATCCGTATGCACTTTGCAAATATCTGTGTCTCCATCTTGAACATTTTCACGAATGGAGTTGAAGCGACGCTTGATGTGCCTAGTCTTCTTGTGAAACCTAGGCTCCTTGGCAAGGGCAATAGCTCTAGTGTTGTCACAGAAGAGAGTGATCGGCCCCGACGTATTGGGAATAACTTCTAGGTCGGTGATGAACTCCATCATCTAGATTGCTTCATGTGCTGCCTCCGAGGCTGCCATGTACTCCGTTTCACATGTAGATCCCGCCACGACGCTCTGCCTGCTTCTGCACTAGCTTACTGCCCCACCATTCAAAATATACACGTATCCGGTTTGTGACTTGGAGTCATCCAGATCTGTGTTGAAGCTAGCATCGACGTAACCCTTTACGACGAGCTCTTCGTCACCTCCATAAATGAGAAACATATTAGTCCTTTTCAGGTACTTCAGGATATTCTTGATCGCTGTCCAGTGTTCCATGCCGGGATTACTTTGGTATCTTGCTACCAAACTTACGACAAGGTTTACATCAGGTCTGGTACACAACATGGCATACATAATAGACCCTATGGCCGAGGCATAGGGGATGACACTCATCTTTTCTTTATCTTCTGCCGTGGTCGGGGATTGAGCCGAGCTCAATTTCACACCTTGCAACACATGCAAGAACCCCTTCTTGGACTGATCCATATTGAACTTCTTCAATATCTTGTCAAGGTATGTGCTTTGTGAAAGACCTATGAGGGGTCTTGATCTATCTATATAGATCTTCATGCCTAATATATAAGCAGCTTCTCCAAGGTCCTTTATTGAAAAATACTTATTCAAGTAGGCCTTTATGCTGTCCAAAAGTTCTACATCATTTCCCATCAAAAGTATGTCATCCACATAGAATATGAGAAATGCTACAGAGCTCCCACTCACTTTCTTGTAAACGCAGGCTTCTCCATAAGTCTACATAAACCCAAACGCTTTGATCATCTCATCAAAGCAAATGTTCCAACTCCGAGATGCTTGCACCAGCCCATAAATGGATCGCTGGAGCTTGCATACCTTGTTAGCATTCTTAGGATCGACAAAACCTTCCGGCTGCATCATATACAATTCTTCCTTAAGATAGCCGTTAAGGAATGTCGTTTTGATGTCCATTTGCCATATCTCATAATCATAGTATGCGGAAATTGCTAACATGATTCGGACGGACTTCAGCTTTACTACGGGAGAGGAAGTCTCATCGTAGTCAACCCCTTGAACTTGTCAATAACCCTTAGCAACAAGTCGAGCCTTATAGATGGTAACATTACCATCCGCGTACGTCTTCTTCTTAAAGATCCATTTGTTTTCTATCGCTCGCCTATCATCGGGCAAGTCTGTCAAAGTCCATACTTTGTTTTCATACATGGATCCTATCTCGGATTGCATGGCTTCAAGCCATTTGTTGGAATCTGGGCCCGCCATCGCTTCTTCATAGTTCGAAGGTTCACCGTTGTCTAACAACATGATTTCCAGGACAGGGTTGCTATACCATTCTGGTGTGGAACGTGTCCTTGTGGACCTCCGAAGTTCAGTAGTAACTTGATCCGAAGTACCTTGATTATCATCATTAACTTCCTCTCCAGTCGGTGCAAGCACCACAGGAACATCTTCCTGAGCTGCGCTTCTTACCGGTTCAAGAGGTAGTACTTCATCAAGTTCCACCTTCCTCCCACTTACTTCTTTTGAGATAAACTCTTTCTCCAGAAAGGACCCATTCTTGGCAACAAAGATATTGCCTTCGGATCTGAGGTAGAAGGTATACCCAGTTGTTTCTTTAGGGTATCCTATGAAGACGAATTTTTTCTACTTGGGTTCGAGCTTTTCAGGTTGAAGTTTCTTGACATAAGCATCGCATCCCCAAACTTTTAGAAACGACATCTTAGGTTTCTTTCCAAACCATAATTCATACGGTGTCGTCTCAACGGATTTATACATGCCCTATTTAAAGTGAATGTAGCTGTCTCTAAAACGTATCCCCAAAATGATAGCGGTAAATCGGTAAGAGACATCATAGACCGCACCATATCCAATAGAGTGCGATTACGACGTTCGGACACACCGTTATGCTGAGGTGTTCCAGGCGGCGTGAGTTGTGAAACAATTCCACATTTCCTTAAGTGCGTACCAAACTCGTGACTTAAATATTCTCCCCCACGATCTGATCATAAGAACTTTATTTTTCTGTCACGTTGATTTTCTACCTCATTCTGAAATTCCTTGAACTTTTCAAAGGTCTCAGACTTGTGTTTCATTAAGTAGACATACCCATATCTACTTATGTCATCAGTGAGGGTGAGAACATAACGGTAGCCACCGCGAGCCTCAAAGCTCATTGGACCGCGCACATCAGTATGTATAATTTCCAATAAGTTGGTTGCTTGCTCCATTGTTTCGGAGAACGGAGTCTTGGTCATTTTGCTCATGAGGCATGGTTCGTACGTGTCAAATGATTCGAAATCAAGAGACTCCAAAAGTCCATCTGCATGGAGCTTCTTCATGTGTTTGACACCAATGTGTTTTTTTACCAAGGCGGCAGTGCCACAGATATGTGGGACTATTATTATGAATCTTACATCTTTTGGTATTCACACTATGAATATGTGTAACATCACGTTCGAGATTCATTAAGAATAAACCATTGACCAGCGGGGCATGACCATAAAATATATCTCTCATATAAATAGAACAACCATTATTCTCGGATTTAAATGAGTAGCCATCTCATATTAAACGAGATCCAGATACAATGTTCATGCTCAAAGCTGGCACTAAATAACAATTATTGAGGTTTAAAACTAATCCCGTAGGTAAAACTATTCCCGACGTGTATCATCACCTCGTCCTTCGCCAGTCTCCGCTTATTCCGCAGCTCCTGTTTTGAGTTACAAATATGAGCAACCGCATCGGTATCAAATACCCAGGAGCTACTACGAGTACTGGTAAGGTACACATCAATAACATGTATATCACATATACCTTTGGTGTTACCGGCCTTCTTATCCGCTAAGTACTTGGGGCAGTTCCGCTTCCAGTGACCGTTCCCCTTGCAATAAAAGCACTCAGTCTCAGGTTTGGGTCCGTGCTTTGGCTTGTTCCCGGAAACTGGCTTACCGAGCGCGGCAACTCCCTTACCGTCCTTCTTGAAGTTCTTCTTACCCTTGCCTTTCTTGAAACTAGTGGTTTTATTGACCATCAACACTTGATGTCCTTTTTGATTTCTACCTCCGCTGATTTCAGCATTGAAAATACCTCAGGAATAGTTTTCACCATCCCCTGCATATTGTAGTTCATCACAAAGCTCTTATAGCTAGCTGGGAGCGACTGAAGGATTCTGTCAATGACCGTGTCATCCGGGTGGTTAACTCCCAGCTGAGACAAGCGGTTTGGCAACCCCGACATTTTGAGTATGTGCTCGCTGACAGAACGATTCTCCTCGATCTTACAACTGTAGAACTTGTCGGAGACTTCATATCTCTCGACCCGCGCATGAGCTTGGAAAACCATTTTCAGCTCTTGGAACATCTCATATGCTCCGTGTTGCTCAAAACGCTTTTGGAGCCCCGGTTCTAAGCTGTAAAGCATGCCGCACTGAACCAGGGAGTAATCATCACTACGCGGTTGCCAGGCGTTCATAACGTCTTGAGTTGCTGGGAAAATGGGTGCTTCTCCTAGCGGTGCATCTAGGACATATGCTCTTTTGGCAGCTATGAGGATGATCCTCAAGTTCCGTACCCAGTCCGTATAGTTGCTGCCATCGTCTTTCAGCTTGGTTTTCTCTAGGAACGCCTTGAAGTTGAGGGCAACATTAGCGTGGGCCATTTGATCTACAAGACATATTGCAAAAGTTTTAGACTAAGTTCATGATAATTAAGTTCATCTAATCAAATTATTTAATGAACTCCCACTCATATAGACATCCCTCTAGTCATCTAAGTGATCCATGATCCGAGTCAACTAGGTCGTGTCCGATCATCACGTGAGACGGACTAGTCATCATCGGTGAACATCTTCATGTTGATCGTATCTTCTATACGACTCATGTTCGACCTTTCGGTCTCTTGTGTTCCGAGGCCATGTCTGTACATGCTAGGCTCATCAAGTCAACCTAAATGTTTTGCATGTGTAAATCTGTCTTACACCCATTGTATGTGAACATTAGAATCTATCACACCCGATCATCATGTGGTGCTTCGAAACAACGAACTTTGGCAACGGCGCACAGTTATGGGGAACACTTTCTTGAAATTATTATGAGGGATCATCTTATTTACTACCATCATTCTAAGAAAATAAGATGCAAAAACATGATTAACATCACATGCAATCAAATAGTGACATGATATGGCCAATATCATTTTGCTCCTTTTGATCTCCATCTTCGGGGCGCCATGATCATCATCGCACCGGCGTGACACCATGATCTCCATCATCATGATCTCCCTCATCGTTTATCCATGAAGTTGTCTCGCTAACTATTACTTCTACTACTATGGCTAACGGTTTAGCAATGAAGTAAAGTAATTTTATGGCGTTATTCAGTGACACGCAGGTCATACAATAAATAAAGACAACTCCTATGGCTCCTGTCGGTTGTCATAATCATCGACATGCAAGTCGTGATTCCTATTAGAAGAACATGATCAATCTCATAAATCACATATATTTCATTCATCACATCCTTTTTGACCATATCACATCACAAGGCACATGCTGCAAAAACAAGTTAGACGTCCTCTAATTGTTGTTGCATGTTTTTACATGGCTGCAATAGGGTTCTAGCAAGAACGTTTCTTACCTACATCAAAACCACAACGTGATATGCCAATTTCTATTTACCCTTCATAAGGACCCTTTTCATCGAATCCGATCCGACTAGGGTGGGAGAGACAGACACCCGCTAGCCACCTTATGCAACTAGTGCATGTCGGTCGGTGGAACCTGTCTCACGTAAGCATACGTGTAAGGTCGGTCTGGGCCGCTTCATCCCACGATGCCGCTAAAACAAGATAAGACCAGTAGTGGCAAGTAAATTGACAAAATCTACGCCCACAACAAAATTGTGTTCTACTCGTGCATAGAAACTATGCATAGACCTAGCTCTGATACCATTGTTGGGGATCGTTGCAGAAAATAAATTTTTTCTACGCATCACCAAGATCAATCTATGGAGTAACTAGCAACGAGAGAGAGAGGAGTGCATCTTCATACCCTTGAAGACAACGAGACGGAAGCATTACAATAACGCGGATGAGGGAGTCGTACTCGAAGCGATTCAGATCACGGTGGATTCCGATCTTAGCGCCGAACAACGGCACCTCCGCGTTCAACACACGTGCAGCCCGGTGACGTCTCTTGCGACTTGATCCAGAAAGGAGGATGGAGAGGTTGGGGAAGAGGGCTCCAACAGCAGCACAACGACGTGGTAGTGATGGAGAGGCAGTACTCCGGCAGGGCTTCACCAAGCTCTTGCGGAGGAGGAGAGGTGTTGGGGAGGGGAGGGGTTGTGCCTTAGGTGTGGTGCTGCAGCCCTCTCCTCGCCCCTCTATTTATAGGAGAAGGGGGCAGGGGGCTGGCCCCCTCTAGATGAGATCTAGAGGGGGGGGGGGGGCGGCCAAGGGGAGGGGGCTTGCCCCCCAAGCAAGGGAGGCACCCTCTTTAGGGTTCCCCCCCAACCCTAGGCGCATGGGCCCAAGGGGGGTGCGCCCAGCCCTCGAAGGGCTGGTTCCCTTCCCACTACGGCCCATGAGGCCCTCCGAGAGAGGTGCCCCCTCCCGGTGGACCCCCGGAACCCCTCCGGTGGCCCTGGTACAATACCGGTATGCCCCCAAACTTTTCCGGTGACCGTATGACAACTTCCCATATATAAATCTTCACCTCCGGACCATTTCGGAACTCCTCGTGACGTCCGGGATCTCATCCGGGACTCCGAAAAACATTCGGTAATCACATACAAGTCTTCCTAATAACCCTACCATCATCGAACCTTAAGTGTGTAGACCCTATGGGTTCGGGAATCACGTAGACATGACCGAGACATCTTTCCGGCCAATAACCAACAGCAGGATCTGGATACCCATGTTGGCTCCCACATGTTCCACGATGATCTCATCGAATGAACCACGATGTCGAGGATTCAAGTAATCCCGTAAACAATTCCCTTTATCAATCGATACGTTACTTGCCCGAGATTTGATCCTCGGTATCCCAATACCTCATTCAATCTCGTTACTGGCAAGTCACTTTACTCTTTACATGCTATGTCTTGAGCTAGCGTTGGTTTTCCCCGAAGAGGAGAGGGTGATGCAGCAAAGTGTAGCGTAAGTATTTCCCTCAGTTTTGAGAACCAAGGTATCAATCCAGTAGGAGGCTCCTCAAAAGTCCCACGCACCTACACAAACAAACTGAGAACTCGCAACCAACGCAATAAAGGGTTGTCAATCCCTTCACGGTCACTTACGAAAGTGAGATCTGATAGAGATAGTAAGATAAGATAAATATATTTTTGGCATTTTTATAATATTGATGCAAAAAGTAAAGATGCAAATAAAAGTAGATTGAAAGCAAATATGATAAGTGATAGACCCGGGGGCCATAGGTTTCACTAGAGGTTTCTCTCAAGAGCATAAGTATTACGGTGGGTGAACAAATTACTATCAAGCAATTGATAGAAAAGCAAATAATTATGACGTTATCTAGGCATGATCATGTATATAGGCATCACGTCCATAACAAGTAGACCGACTCCTTCCTGCATCTACTACTATTACTCCACACATCGACTGACTCCTACCTGCATCTAGAGTATTAAGTTCATAAGAATAGAGTAACGCCTTAAGCAAGATGACATGATGTAGAGGGATAAACGCATGCAATATGATATAAACCCCATCTTGTTATCCTCGATGGCAACAATACAATACGTGTCTTGCAACCCTTTTTGTCACTGGGTAAGATCACCGCAAGATTGAACCCAAAGCTAAACACTTCTCCCATGGCAAGAAAGATCAATCTAGTAGGCCAAACCAAACTGATAATTCGAAGAGGCTTGCAAAGATAACTCAATCATACATAAAAGAATTCAGAGAAGATTCCAATATTATTCATAGATAAACTTGATCATAAACCCACAATTCATCGAATCTCGACAAACACACCGCAAAAAGAGATTACATCGAATAGATCTCCACAAGAGAGGGGGAGAACATTGTATTGAGATCCAAAAAGAGAGAAGAAGCCATCTAGCTAATAACTATGGACCCGTAGGTCTGTGGTAAACTACTCACAACTCATCGGAGAGGCTATGGTGTTGATGTAGAAGCCCTCCATGGTCGATTCCCCCTCCAGCAGAGTGCCGACGAAGGCTCCAAGATGGGATCTCGCGGATACAGAAGGTTATGGCGGTGGAAATTGTGTTTCGTGGTGCTCCTGGATGTTTTCGGGGTTCGAAATATATATAGGAGGAAGAAGTACGTCGGTGGACGCCCGAGGGGCCCATGAGACAGGGGGCGCTCCCTACAGGGGGGGCTCCTATCTCGTGGGGCCGTTGGAGCTTTCTTGACTTGCACTCCACGCTCTCCGGATCAGATTTGTTCCAAAAATAACGCTCCCGAAGGTTTCATTCCGTTTGGACTCCGTTTGATATTCCTTTTCTTCGACATATTGAAATAGGCAAAAAAACAGCAATATGGGCTGGGCCTCCGGTTAGTAGGTTACTCCCAAAAATGATATAAATGTGTAGAATAAAGCCCATAAACCTCCAAAAGGGGTAATATAATAGCATGGAACAATAAAAAATTATAGATATGTTGGAGACGTATCATTACATAATGCATGATCCCGTGACTAACCACTTAGTCACATTGAGCTCATTATGATGATGCATTACTGAGTGGGCCCAGAGATACCTCTCCGCCATACGGAGTGACAAATCCCAGTCTCGATTCGTGCCAACCCAATAGACACTTTCGGAGATGCCTGTAGTGCACCTTTATAGTCACCCAGTTACGTTGTGACGTTTGGTACACCCAAAGCACTCCTACGGTATCCGGGAGTTACACAATCTCATGGTGTAAGGAACTGATACTTGACATTTAGAAAATCTTTAGCAAACGAACTACACGATCTTGTGCTATGCTTAGGATTGGGTCTTGTCCATCACACCATTCTCCTAATGATGTGATCCCGTTATCAATGACATCCAATGTCCATAGTCAGGAAACCATGACCATCTGTTGATCAACGAGCTAGTAAACTAGAGGCTCACTAGGGACATGATGTGGTCTATGTATTCACACATGTATCACTATTTCCGGTTAATACAATTATAGCATGAATAATAGACAATTATCATGAACAAGGAAATATAATAATAATCATTTTATTATTGCCTCTAGGGCATATTTCTAACATCGCGCCCTAGGGGGGGGGGGGCACCCCCCACCTTCGTGGACAGGGTGTGGCCCCCCTAACATTGATTCTTTCACCAATATTTTTTATTAAATCCAAAAATTTGCTCCGTGGATTTTCAGGTCATTCCGAGAACTTTTATTTCTGCACAAAAATAACACCATGGCAGTTCTGCTGAAAACAGCGTCAGTCCGGGTTCGTTCCATTCAAATCATGCAAGTTAGAGTCCAAAACAAGGGAAAAAGTGTTTGGAAAAGTAGATACGACGGAGACGTATCAACTCCCCCCGAGTTTAAACCTTTGCTTGTCCTCAAGCAATTTAGTTGATAAACTGGAAGTGATAAAGAAAAACTTTTACAAACTCTGTTTTCTCTTGTCGTTGCAAATATGTAAAGCTAGCATTCGAGTTTTCGGCAAAGATTATGAACTAACCACATTCACAATAACACTTAGGTCCCATGTTTACTCATATCAATGGCATAATCAACTAGCGAGCAATAATAATAAATATCGGATGACAACACTTTCTCAAACCAATCATAATATGAGATAACAAGATGGTATCTAGCTAGCCGTCTCTGAGATCGCAAAACATAAATGCAGAGCACCTATGAAGATCAAGGACTGACTAAACATTGTAATTCATGGTAAAAGAGATCCAGGCATAGTCATACCCAATATAAATTAATAGTAATGCATGCAAATGACAACGGAGCTCTCCAATGGGTGCCTTTTAATAAGAAGGTGATGACTCAACATAAAAGTAAATAGATAGGCCCTTCGCAGAGGGAAGCAGGGATTTGTAGAGGTGCTAGAGCTCGATTTTGAAATAGAGATAAATAATATTTTGAGCGGTATACTTTCATTGTCAACATAACAACCAAGAGATCTCGATATCTTCCATGCTACACACATTATAGGCAGTTCCCAAACAGAATGGTAAAGTTTATACTCCCCCTCCACCAACAATCATCAATCCATGGCTTGCCCGAAAAAACGGGTGCCTCCAACCAACAACAATCCTAGAGGAGTTTTGTCTGCAATTATTTTGATTTGATTTGAGCATGGGACTGGGCATCCCAGTGACCAACCATTTTCTCGTGAGTGAGGAGCGGAGTCCACTCCTCTTGAGAATAACTCGCCTAGCATGGAAGATACAGACAACCCTAGTTGATACATGAGTTGTTCAAGCATACAAAACAGAATTTCATTTGAAGGTTTAGAGTTTGGCACATACAAATTTACTTGGAACGGCAGGTACATACCACATATAGGAAGGTATGGTGGACTCATATGGAATAACTTTGGGGTTTATGGATTTTGGATGCACAAGCAGTATTCCCGCTTAGTACAGGTGAAGGCTAGAAAGAGACTGGGAAGCGACCAACTAGAGAGCGACAACATCATGAACATGCATTAAAATTAGTCAATACTGAGTGCAAGCATGAGTAGGATATAATCCACCATGAACATAAATATCGTGGAGGCTTTGTTGATTTTGTTTCAACTACATGCGTGAACATGTGCCAAGTCAAGTCACTCGAATCATTCAAAGGAGGATACCACCCTATCATACCACATCACAACCATTTTAATAGCATGTTGGCACGCAAGGTAAACCATTATAGCATAAGCAACTATAATATCTAATTATCATTGCAAACATGTTTATTCATAATAGGCTGAATCAGGAATGATGAACTAATTATATTTACAAAAACAAGATAGGTCGAGTTCATACCAGATTCTCTCATCTCAATCAGTCCATCATATATCGTCATTATTGCCTTTCACTCGCACGACCGAATGGTGTGAATAATAATAATAGTGCACGTGCATTGGACTAAGCTGGAATCTGCAAGCATTCAATTCAAAGGAGAAGACAAGGTAATATGGGCTCTTGGTTAAGTCAACAATAATGCATATGAGAGCCACTCAACATTTTTCATCATGGTCTTCTCCTCTCGACCCCAAAAGAAAGGAAAAGAAATAAAACTATTTACACGGGAAAGCCCCCAACAAGCAAAAGAAGAACGAGAAATCTTTTTGGGTTTTCTTTTAATTATTACTACTACAAGCATGGAAAGTAAACTAGCTAAAAGCTACAACTATTTTTTGTTTTTCTTAAGGTTTATCAAACACACGAGAAGAAAGCAAGAAAAGAAAATAGGCTAGCATGGATAGTACAATGAAAAAGTATGAGCATCGACAACTAGAATGAGTGTGTGAACATGAATGTAATATCGGTGAGAAATACATACTCCCCCAAGATTATGCTTTTGGCCTAAGTTGGTCTATGACCATGGATCAAAGTTGTAGCTGGGGTCGTACTGAGATGCAGCAGCCATTGCCTCACGAGCTGCAGCTTGGAGGCGGGCTGCCTCCATCCTCCTCTCATACTCGTTCGCCTCCTCCCTGGTTATAAAGTATCTCCTTTTTGCCTGAAAGTCAAAGAAACCAGGAGAAGGGAGAGCAACATGGATAGTGCGATGTCTGTCAAAGATTAATCGATACTGAAGGAATTGTTCATTCCTCGCAAGAAACTGATGGCTAATCATGGCATTATAATCTAAATAAGCAGGAGGCAACTCCATATCCCCTTCATGTATGGGCATCTCAAGAAAATTAGCTACACGGGTTGCATAAATCCCACCAAACAAATCTCCAATTAAACCATTATTGTGCAACCTACGTTCAACAATGGCCCCCAGGTTATATTGTTTATCTCCTAACACTGCACTCCTGAGAACACTAAGATCAGGAACACACATGTGACATGCCTCATCCTTACCATTTATGCATCTACCTATAAAGAGAGCAAAATAATGTATAGCAGGAAAATGAATGCTCCCTATGGTACCTTGTGCTATTTCTCTGGATTCCCCCATAGTGATACTAGCTAGAAAATCTTTAAATTCAGATTTGCGAGGTTCACCTGCTTTGACCATAAACTCCTCTGACGGCCATTCACAAGGCCGCACGTAAGCTTCCCTCGGTGGTTCATCGTCCAGCTCATGTATTGCTAGCCTGGGTCCTTGCTTACTTGAAGAACCACCTTGGTAAATTTTCCTAGACATATTTCTTTCTCTGAAAAGTTTCTGAAAATTTTAGAACTCAAAATAAAGGTGAACCAAACTCAACAAAATTAATAGCAACTACTCCCACAAATGCCTAGAGACCATATCATGCATTAGAACTACTTGAGACCATATAAATTTGACAAGCAAGCTCAATAACAGGGTCACCTAGGCAGCAAAAAATTGCAATGAATAAAGCACTAGAAAAAAACTAATTGGACCATTGGAGGAGTCACGTACCAAGGAACAATCCCCCAAACCAGTTTTGTGAATGGAGCTTTGAGCAAGGAGATCGAAAATGGCAGCAAGATGAGCTAGAACTCATGCTTGAGCTGGATGGTGATTTTTTTGGAAGGAAGAAGAAGAGTATGGATGTAGGAATAAGTGGAGGGAGGCCACCATGGGCCCACGAGGCAGGGGGGCGTGCCCTGGACCCTCATGGCCAGGTGCTTGCTCCCCTTGCTGTGTTCTCAGTGCCAGATATTCTCAAATATTCCAGAAAAATCATATTTATTTTTCAGGGCATTTGAAGAACTTTTTTTGGGGTATTTTTTTATTGCATGGATGACTCATAAAACAGGCAGAAAATATTATTTTTGCTTTATCTAAAAGAAATAATAGAAAGTAAAAACAGGGTGCGGAAGGTTGTGCCTTCTAACTTCATCCATCTCATGCTCATCAAAAGGAATCAACTAACAAGGTTGATGAAGTCTTGTTAACAAACTCATTCCGAATAACATGGGACCGGAGAAATTTCGAATAACAATAGGTTACCTCAACGGGGATATATACATCCCAAATATTAAGAATATCATATTTCTTCTTGACAGTAGGAAGAGGAAATTCAAAACCTCCAATAATAATTGATGGAATTTTTCCAATAGAATTGATACTATGAACTTGAGGTTGTTTCCTCGGAAAGTGTACCGTATGCTCATTACCATTAACATGAAAAGTTACATTGCCTTTGTTGCAATCAATAATAGCCCCTACAGTATTCAAAAATGGTCTACCAAGGATAATCGACATAATATCATCCTCGGGAATATCAAGAATAACAAAGTCCATTAAGATAGTAATGTATGCAACCACAATAGGCATGTCCTCACAAATACCGACAGGTATAGCAGTTGATTTACCAGCCATTTACTAAGATATTTCAGTAGGTGTCAACTTATTCAATTCAAATCTATGATATAAAGAGAGAGGCATAACACTAACACCGGCTCCAAGATCACATAAAGCAGTTTTAACAGAGTTTCTTTTAATGGAGCATGGTATAGTTGGTACTCCTGGATCTCCAAGTTTCTTTGGTATTCCACCCTTAAAAGTATAATTAGCAAGCATGGTGGAAATTTCAGCTTCCGGTATCTTTCTTTTATTTATAATAATATCTTTCATGTACTTAGCATAAGGATTAACTTTAAGCATATCAGTCAAACGCATACGCCAGAAGATAGGTCTAATCATTTCAGCAAAGCGCTCAAAATCCTCATCATCCTTTTTCTTGGATGGCTTAGGAGGAAAAGGCATGGGTTTCTGAACCCACCGTTCTCTTTATTTACCGTGCTTCTTAGCAATGAAGTCTCTCTTATCATAACATTGATTCTTTGATTGTGGGTTATCAAGATCAACAACAGGTTCAACATCTACATCATTGTTATTGCTAGGTTGAGCATAAACATGAACATTATCATTAACATTATCACTAGGTTCATGTTCATCACCAGATTGTGTTTCAGCATCAGAAATAGAAATATCATTAGGATTCTCAGGTGTCACCAACTGGTTCACTAGAGGCATGCAAAGTCCTATCATTTTTCTTCTTCTTTTTAGAAGGACTAGGTGCATCAACATTATTTCTCTGAGAATCTTGCTCAATCCTCTTAGGGTGGCCCTCAGGATACAAAGGTTCCTGAGTCATTTTACCAGTTCTAGTTGCTACTCTAACATCATTATCATGTTTATTATTATTTAATTCACTGAGCAAATTATTTTGTGCTTTAAGCACCTATTCTACTTGAGTGGTAATCGTAGAAGCATGTTTACTAATGAGTTTAAGTTCATTCTTAGCTCTAGACATAAAATCACTCAAGTGTCGAATCACATAAGCATTTTGTTTCAGTTGTCTACCAACATAAGCATCGAAGTTTTCTTGTTTAGCCATAAATTCATCAAATTCATCCAAGCATTGGCTAGCAAACTTAGTAGACGGGATTTCAACATTATCATATCTATAGAGAGAATTTACCTTTACTACCTGTGTCGGGTTATCAAGACCATGTATTTCTTCAATAGGTGGTATATTAAGGCCCTGTATTTCTTCAACAGGAGGTAAATTCTTAACATCTTCAGCTTTAATACCTTTTTCTTTCATAGATTTCTTTGCCTCTTGCATATCTTCTAAACTGAGAAATAGAACACCTCTTTTCTTCGGAGTTGGCTTAGGAGTTGGTTCAGGAAGTGTCCAATTATTTTCATTAGTCAACATATTATTCAATAACAATTCAGCTTGATCGACACTTCTTTCCCTGAAAACACAACCAGCACAACTATCCAGGTGGTCTCTGGAAGCATCGGTTAGTCCATTATAAAAGATGTCAAGTATTTCATTTTTCTTGAGAGGATGATCAGGCAAAGCATTAAGTGATTGGAGAAGCCTCCCCCAAGCTTGTGGGAGAATTTCTTCTTTAATTTGCACAAAATTATATATTTCCCTTAAAGCATCTTGTTTCTTATGAGCAATGAAATATTTAGCAGAGAAGTAATAAATCATATCCTGGGGACTACGCACACAACTAGGATCAAGAGAATTAAACCATGTTTTAGCATCACCCTTTAATGAGAAAATCTTAGCTAATAATTTTTGTTTCGGCTTAGCTATTAATTTCTTAAGATCAGATCTATCATTGCAAGCAAGAAAATCCCTAGCAGTTTCTTCATCCATAACATAACCCTCAGGCACAACAGACAATTCATATCTAGGGGGAGAATCTTCATCATCACTTTCATCAATATTGTCAGTTTCAATAGTTTCATTCTCTCTAGCCCTAGCAAGTTGTTCATCAAGAAATTCACCTAATGGGACAGTAGTATCAAGCATAGAAGTAGTTTCATCATAAGTATCATGCATAGCAGAAGTGGCATCATCAATAACATGCGACATATCAGAATTAATAGCAGAAGCAGGTTTAGGTGTCGCAAGCTTACTCATAACAGAAGGAGAATCAAGTGCAGAGCTAGATGGCAGTTCCTTACCTCCCCTCGTAGTTGAGGGATTAATCTTAGTTCTTTCGTCTTTCAAGTTCCTCATAGTGACCAGCAGATATAAATCCCAAGTGACATAAAGAATAGAGCTATGCTCCCCAGCAACAGCGCCAGAAAATAGTCTTGATAACCCACAAGTATAGGGGATCGCAACAATTTTTGAGGGTAGAGTATTCAACCCAAATTTATTGATTCGACACAAGGGGAGCCAAAGAATATTCTCAAGTATTAGCAGTTGAGTTGTCAATTCAACCACACCTGGATAACTTAGTATCTACAACAAAGTATTTAGTAGAAAAGTAGTATGGAACTAAAGGTAACAGTAGCAGTTTTGTAGGAATTGTAACAGTGGCAGCGGTAAAGTAACTAAGCAAAGAGCACTATGTGAAAAGCTTGTAGGCATTGGATCAGTGATGGATAATTATGTTGGATGCGATTCCTCATGTAATAGTTATAACATAGGGTGACACAGAACTAGCTCCAGTTCATCAATGTAATGTAGGCATGTAGTCCGAATATAGTCATACGTGCTCATGGAAAAGAACTTGCATGACATCTTTTGTCCTACCCTGCCGTGGCAGCCGGGTCCTAATGGAAACTAAGGGATATTAAGACCTCCTTTTAATAGAGTACTGGACCAAAGCATTAACACTTAGTGAATACATGAACTCCTCAAACTACGGTCATCACCGGTAAGTATCCCGATTATTGTCACTTCGGGGTTAATGGATCATAAAACATAATAGGTGACTATAGACTTGCAAGATAGGATCAAGAACTCATATATATTCATGAAAACATAATAGGTTCAGTTCTGAAATCATGGCACTCGTGCCCTAGTGACAAGCATTAAGCATAGCAAAGTCATAGCAACATCAATCTCAAAACATAGTGGATACTAGGGATCAAACCCAAAGAAAACTAACTCGATTACATGGAAAATCTCATCCAACCCATCACCGTCCAGCAAGCCTACAATGGAATTACTCACGCACAGTGGTGAGCATCATGAAATTGGCGATGGAGGATGGTTGATGATGATGACGGCGACGGATTCCCCTCCCCGGAGCCCCGAACGGACTCCAGATCAGCCCTCCCGAGTGAGTTTTGGGCTTGGCGGCAGCTGCATATCATAAAACGTGATGAATCCTTCTCTCTGATTTTTTCTCTCCCCGAACGTGAATATATGGAGTTGGAGTTGAGGTTGGTGGAGCTTCAGGGGGTCCACGAGCTAGGGGGCGCGCCCTTGGGGGGGGGACGCCCCCACCCTCGTGGACAGGGTGTGGGCCCCCTGATGTTGATTCTTTCGCCAATATTTTTTATTAAATCCAAAAAGTTGCTCTGTGGATTTTCAGGTCATTCCGAGAAGTTTTATTTCTGCACAAAAATAACACCATGGCAGTTCTGCTGAAAACAACGCCAGTCCGGGTTAGTTCCATTCAAACCATGCAAGTTAGAGTCCAAAACAAGGGCAAAAGTGTTTGGAAAAGTAGATACGACGGAGACGTACCATTCTCTGATTTGGGTTCGAGCTTATCAGGTTCAAGCTTTTTCACATAAGCATTGCAGCCCCAAACTTTAAGAAATGACAACTTTGGTTTCTTGCCAAACCACAGTTCATAAGGCATCGTCTCGACGGATTTTGATGGTGCCCTATTTAAAGTGAATCCAGCCGTCTCAAAAGCATAACCCCAAAATGATAGCGGTAAATAAGTAAGAGACATCATAGATCATACCATATATCTAATAAAGTACGGTTACGACATTCGGACACACCATTTCGCGGTGGTGTTCAAGGTGGATTAAGTTGTGAAACTATTCCACATTGTTTCAAATGAAGACCAAACTTGTAACTCAAATATTCTCCTCCACGATCAGATCTTAGAAACTTTATTTTCTTGTTATGATGATTTTCCACTTCACTTAGAAATTATTTGAACTTTTCAAATGTTTCAGACTTATGCTTCATTAAGTAGATATAACCATATATACTCAAATCTCTGTGAAGGTAAGAAAATAATGATACCCGCCATGAGCCTCAACACTCATTGGACCGCATACATCTATATGCATTATTTCCAATAAGTTAGTAGCTCATTCCATATTGTTCCGGAGAACGGAGTTTTAGTCATCTTGCCCATGAGGCATGGTTTGCAAGCACCAAGTGATCAAGTGATTCCAAAAGTCCATCAACACGGAGTTTCTTCATGCGTTTTACACCGATATGACCTAAAAGGTAGTGCCACAAATAAGTTGCACTATAATTACCAACTTTGCATCTTTTGGCTTCAATATTATGAATATGTGTATCATCATGATCGAGATACAACAAAAATAGACAACTCAGCAAGGGTGCATGACCATAAAAGATATTACTCATATAAATAGAACAACCATTATTCTCTGATTTAAATGAATAATGGTCTCGCATCAAAGAAGATCCAGATATAATGTTCGTGCTTAAGGCTGGCACCAAATAACAATTATTCAGGTCTAAAACTAATCCCGAAGGTAGATGTAGAGGTAGCGTGCCGACGGCGATCACATCGACCTTGGAACCATTTCCCACGCACATCATCACCTCGCCCTTAGCCAATCTTCGTTTAATCCATAGCCCCTGTTTTGAGTTGCAAATATGAGCAACAGAACCAGAATCAAATACCCAGGCGCTACTACGAGCATTAGTAAGGTACACATCAATAACATGTATATCAAATATACCTTTCACTTTTCCATCCTTCTTATCCGCCAAACACTTGGGTAGTTCCGCTTCCAGTGACCAGCCCCTTTGCAGTAGAAGCAATCAGTTTCAGTCTTAGGTCCAGACTTGGGTTTCTTCTCCTGAGCAGCAACTTTCTTGCCGTTCTTCTTGAAGTTCCCTTTCTTCCCTTATCCCTTTTTCATGAAACTAGTGGTCTTGTTGACCATCAACACTTGATGCTCCTTTTTGATTTCTAGCTCTGCAGCTTTTAGCATTGCGAAGAGCTCGGGAATAGTCTTGTTCATCCCTTGCATATTATAGTTCATCACAAAGCCTTTATAGCTTGGTGGCAGTGATTGAAGAACTCTGTCAATGGCACTATCATCAGGAAGATTAACTCCCAGCTGAGTCAAGTGGTTATGGTACCCAGACATTCTGAGTATGTGTTCACTGATAGAACTATTCTCCTCCATTTTGCAGCTGTAGAACTTGTTGGAGACTTCATATCGCTCAACTCGGGCATTTTCTTGAAATATTAACTTCAACTCTTGGAACATCTCATATGCTCCATGGCGTTCAAAACATCTTTGAAATCTCGATTCTAAGCCATAAAGCATGGCACACTGAACTATCGAGTAGTCATCATCTTTGCTCTGCCAGACGTTCTTAACATCATCAATAGCATCTGCAGCAGGCTTGGCACCCAGCGGTGCTTCCAGGACGTAATTCTTTCTGTGAAGCAATGATGATAATCCTCAAGTTACGGACCCAGTCCGTGTAGTTGCTGCCATCATTTTTCAACTTAGCTTTCTCTAGGAACGCATTAAATTTCAAAGGAACAGTAGCACGGGCCATTGATCTACAATAACAGAGACATGCAAAATAACTATCAGGACTAAGTTCATGATAAATTAAAGTTCAATTAATCATATTACTTAAGAACTCCCACTTAGATAGACATCCCTCTAGTCATCTAAATGATCACGTGATCCAAATCAACTAAACCATGTCTGATCATCACGTGAGATGGAGTAGTTTTCAATGGTGAACATCACTATGTTGATCATATCTACTATATGATTCACGTTCGACCTTTCGGTCTCAGTGTTCCGAGGCAATATATGCATATGCTAGGCTCGTCAAGTTTAACCCGAGTATTCTGGGTGTGCAAAAACTGTCTTGCACCCGTTGTATGTGAACGTAGAGCTTATCACACCCGATCATCACGTGGTGTCTCGGCACGACAAACTGTAGCAACGGTGCATACTCAGGGAGAACACTTATACCTTGAAATTTTAGTAAGGGATCATCTTATAATGCTACCACCGTACTAAGCAAAATAAGATGAATAAAATATAAACATCACATGCAATCAAAATATGTGACATGACATGGCCATCATCATCTTGTGCTCATGATCTCCATCTCCGAAGCATCATCGTGATCTCCATCGTCACCGGCGCGACACCTTGATCTCCATCGTAGCATCGTTGTCGTCTCGCCAACTATTGTTACTACGACTATCACTACCTATTAGTGATAAAGTAAAAAAATTACATGGCAATTGCATTGATACAATAAAACGACAACCATATGGCTCCTGCCAGTTGCCGATAACTCTGTTACAAAACATGATCATCTCATACAACAAATTATATCACATCATGTCTTGACCATATCACATCACAGCAAGCCCTGCAAAAACAAGTTAGACGTCCTCTACTTTGTTCGTGGCTGCTACGGGCTTCTAGCAAGAACTGTTCTTACCTACACATCAAAACCACAACGATTTTTCGTGAAGTGTGTTGTTTTAACCTTTGACAAGGACCGGCCATAGTCAAACTTGATTCAACTAAAGTTGGAGAAACAAACAGCCGCCAGCCACCTATGTGCAAAAGCATGTCGGTAGAACCAGTCTCATGAACGCGATTATGTAATGTCGGTCCGGGAAACATCATCCAACAATACCGCTGAATCAAAGTAAGATGTTGGTGGTAAGCAGTATGACTATTATCGCCCACAACTCTTTGTGTTCTACTCGTGCATAAAACATCTACGCATAGACCTGGCTCTGATACCACTATTGGGGAATGTGGTAATTTCAAAAAAATCTTACGATCACACAAGATCTATCTAGGTGATGCATAGCAACGAGAGGGGAGAGTGTGTCCATGTACCCTCGTAGACCGAAAGCGGAAGTGTTTCTATAACACGGTTGATGTAGTCGAACTTCTTCACGATCCAACCGATCAAGTACCGAATGTACGGCACCTCTACGGTCAGCACACGTTTAGCTCAATAACGTCCCTCATACTCTTGATCCAGTTGAGGACGAGTGTGAGTTCCATCAGCACGACAGCGTGGCGATGGTGATGATGATGTTACCGGCGTAGGCTTCGCCTAAGCTCTAGGATGGTATGATCAAGGTGTGTAACTATTGAGGGGGGCACCACACACGGTTAAGAGAAACTTGTGTGTTCTAGGGTGACCCCTGCCCTGCTATATACAAGAGGGAGGGCACGCCCAAAGAGGAGTCCTACTAGGACTTCCTAGTCCTAGTAGGATTCCCCTCCAAGGGAGAGAGGGGGAAGGAAGGAGAGGGAGAGGGAGTAGGAAAGGTGGACGCCGCCCCTTCCCCTAGACCAATTCAGACCCAAGGGGGGCGTGCAGCCAGCCCTCCTGCGGCCCTCCTCTCTCTCTACTAAGGCCCATAGTGGCCCATTAGTTCCCCGGGGGGTTCCCGTAACCCCTCCAGCACTCCGGTTTTACCCAAAACTCTCCGGAACACTTCCATTGCCGAATAACATAGTCCAATATATCAATCTATATGTCTCCACCATTTTGTGACTCCTCATCATGTCCGGATCTCATTCAGTAGTCTGAACAAACTTCGGTCATCAAAAACAGATAACTCATAATACATATCATCATCGAACGTTAAGCGTGCGGACCCTACAGGTTTGAGAACTATGTAGACATGACCGAGACACACAATAACCAATAGTGGAACCTGGATGTTCATATTGGTTCCTACATATTGTAACAAGATATTTATCGGTCAAACCGCATAATAACATACGTTGTTCCCTTTGTCATTAGTACATTACTTGCCTGAGATTCGATCATCGGTATCATCATACCTAGTTCAATCTCGTTACCGGCAAGTCTCTTTACTCGTTCTGTAATACTTCATCCCGCAACTAACTCATTAGTCACAATGCTTGCAAGGCTTATAGTGATGAGCATTACCGAGAGGACCCAGAGATACCTCTCTGAAACACAGAGTGTCTATGCCAACCCAACAAACACCTTCAGAGACACCATTAGAGCATCTTTATAATCACCCATTTACGTTGTGACATTTGATGGCACACAAGGTGTTCCTCCGGTATTCGAGAGTTGCATAATCTCATAGTCTGAGGAACATGTATAAGTCATGAAGAGAGCAGTAGCAATGAAACTGTAACGATCATAATGCTAAGCTAACAGATGGGTCATGTCCATCACATCATTCTCCTAATGATGTGATCCGATTCATCAAATGACAGCATGTCTATGGTTAGGAAACATAACCATCTTTGATTAATGAGCTAGTCTAGTAGAGGCATACTAGGGACACTTTGTTTTGTCTATGTATTCACACATGTACTAAGTTTCTGGCTAATACAATTCTAGCATGAATAATAAACATTTATGATCAAATAAGGAAATAAATAATAACTTTATTATTTCATCTAGGGCATATTTCCTTCACAAACCTTCTACTTATGATTAACCCCCTCGCAAGCATCCACAACTACGAGAAAAGTATTAAGAATAAATTCTAACCATAGCATTAAACTTTTGGATCCAATCGGTCCCTTACGGAATAGCGCATAAACAAGGGTTTAAGCTTCCGTCACTCTCGCAACCCATCATCTAATAACTACTCCACAATGCATTCCCTTAGTCCCAAATATGGTGAAGTGTCATGTAGTCGACGTTCACATGACACCACTAAGGGAATCACAACATACATATCATCAAAATATCAAATACATATCAAGTTCACATGATTACTTGCAATATGATTTCTCCCATAACCTCAAGAACAAAAGTAACTACTCACAAATGATAATCATGCTCAAGATCAAAGGGGTATTAAATAGCATAATCACTACTAGGGAAAACCTTATACACAGAACCTTAGCAGTAGCAGGTGTTAAAAAGAAGCACTATTGGTACTTTGCGGCAACGCGTACCCACATAAGGCGCTGCTGCTACAGATATAGCTGTAGCGCGGCAAGGACAAAGGGCGCTACTACTAAAATTGCCAAACCGTCGCCGCCAGGCAAAGTGTAGTAGTAGCGCATACGACTGAAATGCGCTACTGCTAAACCCGTCCTACAGTCTTGGACGGATGTTAATGAGATGGGTATTAGTGGCAAGAGCATCTGACCAAAACCGGGCGGACACGTTAGAGTGAAAGAGTAACATGCGGACGCAGCCATTAAGAGTGCAGAGAGTGCGCTCTACGCGGCTATTCTATAGTGAGGTGTATGGACAAGTTAAACGGAAGATGGTGCCCTGAGAGGAGAGAAGGGTGCGAAGATCAACATCATCAAACTCTTTACCTTTGTCAGTTTGGAGTGCAAGAATGGGCGACCAAACTAGGTGGTGACATAGGAGAAAAAGGACATGTGTGTGGCTAAGGCATCAGATTTGCAATGAAGAGGAAAAGTCCACACAAAATGAGAGTAATCATCTAAGATCACCAAATACTATAGGTATCCTGTTGACACGTCTCCAATGTATCTACTTTTCCAAATACTTTTTCCCTTGTTTTGGACTCTAACTTGCATGATTTGAATGAAACTAACCCGGGGTGATGCTGTTTTCAGCAGAACTGCCATGGTGTTGTTTATTGTGCAGAAAACAAAAGTTCTCGGAATGACCTGAAAATCTACGGAGATAACTTTTTGAAAATATAAAAAATACTGGCAAAAGAATCAAGGCCAGGGGCCCACACCCTGTCCACGAGGATGGGGGGCACGCCGTTCCCCCTGGGCGCGCCCCCTGTCTCCTGGGCCCTGTCGGTGTCAAAACCGGCGGATCTCAGGTAGGGGGTCCCGATCTGTGCGCCTCAGGCTGGTGGTAAGAGGAAGCAAGGGACACAATGTTTACCCAGGTTCAGTCCCTCTCGATGGAGGTAAAACCCTACTTCCTGCTTGATTAATATTGATGATATGAGTAGTACAAGAGTAGATCCACCACGAGATCGTAGAGGCTAAACCCTAGAAGCTAGCCTATGATGGTTATGATCGTAATTGGGATCGGCCTTCTAAGGACCAACCTCTCCGGTTTATATAGACACCGGAGAGGGCTAGGGTTTACACTGAGTCGGTTACAAGGAAGGAAATACAATATCCGGATCGCCAAGCTTGTCTTCCACGCAAAGGAGAGTCCCATCTGGACACGGGATGGAGTCCTGAGTCTTGTATCTTCATGCTCCAATAGTCCAGACGATGTATATAGTCCGGCTGTCCGGATACCCCCTAATCCAGGACTCCCTTAGTAGCCCCTGAACCAGGCTTCAATGACGATGAGTCTGGCGCGCAGTCTTGTCTTCGGCATTGCAAGGCGGGTTCCTTCTCTGAATACTCCAAAGTTATTATTGAACACGTAGACCATGATTGGATCAGCAAAATGATCTTTACATACCACCGTAAAAAGAATGATATTTCAGCTGACAACTTTTTAGACGACGTGATATGTTATTACGGTCAGCTCATTAATCGAATCGTTTTCCCACAACCAGCCACAACGCGTATTGCGAGGCGGTTTCCTTGACACGTCTTGTCAAAGAAGAGATCGTGTCCCCTTATCACGGGATTCTCATCAATACGAGTATGGGTAATCCCACCGCGCCATCAATCGTGGCGCTTAGGAAGTAAGCGATTCTCAATGGGCAAGTGAGGAGGCGCACCGCTTTCGTCGCCTCTATAAAGGGATAAAGGATCCCCATTTTCACCCACGCCTTCCTCCTCCTTTGCTCATCCTTGCCTCCTTGAGCTCCAACGCCCTAGTCCAAGTCTTCTCCACACAGCTGAATATGTCCGGAGCAGGAGGCAAGTGGGTGGCTTCCACCGTGAAGGAGAAGCATATAGTGAATCTTCGGGCGGCCGGATACTTGGCCACAGACATAGCGCGCCGGCTACCGGATGACGGGCAGGTCATTCCAACCCCGGAACCCCACGAGAGGGTCGTGTTTCTCGCCCACTTCGTCCGTGGACTGGGATTTCCGCTTCATCCCTTCGTCTACGGGCTCATGTTCTACCATGGGCTAGATTTCCATGATCTAGCCCCAAACTTCGTCCTCAACATCTCGGCGTTTATCGTTGTATGCGAGGCCTTCCTCCGCATCCAGCCTCACTTTGGCTTGTGGCTACAAATCTTCTACATGAAGCCGAAGATCGTGAGCGGCCAGCAAGCGGAGTGCGGAGGGGCCATAGTGGGCAAGATGCCTAACGTCACCTGGCTTGACGGCTCCTTCGTGGAGACCGTGAAAGGGTGGCAATCGGGGTGGTTCTACATCACCGAGCCGCGTGACGCCAACTGGGCGGCGGCCCCCGAATTCCGCTCCGGAACCCCCATGCGGCTCACCTCCTGGGAAAAGAAGGGCCTTGCGTGGGGCAAACTTGTGGAGCTGACCGGACTTCAAAACTGCATCAAGAATATGAAGGACAAGAACATCAAGCTTGTAAACATGATCTAGGTCATGCTCGTTCGCCGGATTCTTCCGTGCCAAAGGCGGGTGTTTAATCTGTGGGAGTTCATCCTGACCGAACACCAGATGCTTCGAAAGCTCTATGTCATGAAGCACAAAGATGCGTGGAAGGCGCTGTTCAAGGCCTCCGAAGTACCTCCTCCCATATCCGAGGACCGTGGACTTCATGCCGCACGGCCTCATCGTCCGGTTAGTTTTCTGACTACCACCGGATTCAGTTCAATGTATTCATGGGGGAGTCTTAAGTAATTGTGCATATTTGATCAGGATTATGTGGAGACAGCGGAGCGGATTGACTGTCCGGCTCCGCAGCCCGAAGGTCCGGCCGATGCTCTCCTGACGGAGATACTAGTTCCGGCGCCCTACAAGGCACCGGAGAAGAAGACCAAAAAGAAGGCCCCGGGGACCAGGAAGGGTCTCCGGCGTAATGTGCCTCATTCGAAGACGACGAGGCACACTCCTCCCCCGAAGGCGAGGAAGAAGAGGAAGAGGCCGCCCCATCCAGAGAGGATGGGGGGCCTGAGAAGGCGGAACAGGGGGCCATGACAGGCTCCTGGAGCAAGGCCGTCATACCCTTGTCGTCCGACGACGACGAGGCAGATTCCTCCCGTGGAGGCGGGGGAAACAAGAAGAAGCTCTGCCTCCCCGCACTAGGGGGGGGGGGGGGAGAAAAAGAGGAAAGCCGCCCCGGTGGGGGAGGCTGGGACGTCCAAGAAGGGAAGGCGTCCCTTCCGGACTACTCCACCACCACCGCCGATAGCGAGGAGGGGTGGCTACCCAGGGGGAAGCCCCTTGCACGATCGTAAGTATGCGCACTCTATTGTGATTTTGCTTCATAGTCTTGTTATAACGCCGAACTTGTATACAGTCCGGCCAGGGTCCATCCCGAGGTGTCGTCTTCGGATGGGTCCTTGAGCGATTCAGTGATGAACTCGCTTCCGACGGCCACTACTCCTCAGCCTGCAGATGACACGAAGGTGTTGTCCCAAAGGCTCCCAGAGCAGGGGGAGGTGACTCTAGAGGCACCTCAAGGCGGAATTCCAGACATCGTACACGCGGGGTTCAAGATCCCCGCGAATCTTTTTGATGAGAGCCGCAGTAAGCCGGGCTCTCAGCCGAATATTGTTCCGGAACCTCCAGTGGTTCCGGACTTAGGCGGGCAGCCCCTCGTTAGGGAGGGCGAGCCGTTTGTGCCGAGGACTTCCGCTACGCCCGAGGCGTCGGATTGTCTGCTGGAAGCGCTTCGCGGCGCTTCCATGGATGAAGAGCACCATACTCTTATGAGTGCGGTGATTCAGAAGGTTTTGTCCGCCAAGAGCGGACTAAACGATGCTTGCACCAGCCTCCTGACAGGCTTTGAGGTAAGTAATCAAAATGTGTGAAATTACCACCCGATAGGTAGTAGCCCCTGATACTCTGTTTGGTGTTCGGAAAGAAAGACCAAATGGAGGGTCAATTATAATCCGCATGAGTTTAATAATAAGTGTGAATGTGAATAAGTAGTCTGTGCTGCTTTCCGCTGCTGTCCGCACAGCCAAGATCACCAGACTAAAATGGGACCTGGAGCAGGCGCAGGGAGAGCTCGACCTCACGAAGAGGCAGCTCGAAGAGAACAAAGGTGAGTGATTCCCCACTCTCATATAATGAAGGATAGGTAAAATGGGTTATTCTAAAGACGAAGCGTCGTGATTTTGTAACAGGGGCCACCACCGAAGTGGTGTCTCTGAAGAAAGCGTTGTCTGAGGCCGAAGACAAGGCGGCCTTGGAACGCAAGGAGCGCGAAAAGCAAGATGCTAGAGTGGGCGAGGTACAACAAGAGCTCCAGGAGCTCGACAAGAAGTTCGAGTCCGTGGAGCATGAGCTTAAGGTGAAAGCGGTCGAGCTTGCGAAGGCCCTTGCTAGTATAAAAGACGCCAAGGCCGAAGCCGAGAAGGCACAACAGGAAATCCAGGAGGCCAAAAAGATAGCGGCGGGTAAGAAATTCTTTATGCAAAGCAAGCATGTGGAGGAGGCGTTTCTTTTACTTACCCGAATTCGGAGCTCTCCAGGGGCATTCGCAGATCTGCCACACAGCGTATCAGATGCCACGGAGTTCTACCGTGCCAAGGAGGGGAGCGCGATGGAGAAGTTGTTCTGGTCCCAGTATGCTGGGGCCGAACATCCAACGCCTCTGAGTGACCAACTGAAGCAGTTGGTTGAACTCCACAAGGCGGCCGAAGTGGCTATGAAGGATTTCATAGTCCGGATGTGGCCCGGTGAGCCCCTGCCACTAGCTACTTCAGCCTGATCAAGAGGACGGTGAATGCCTGTCCGCGGCTTGAAGTGATCAAACGATCCGTTTGCATTGAGGGTGCCCGCCGGGCCTTTGCCCATGCGAAGGTGCATTGGGGCAAGCTAGATGCGGAGAAGCTGGTGAAGGACGGGCCGCCGGAGGGCAAGGCGCATCACTGTCCCGAGAGATATTATGAAGGCGTTATGAAGGGCGCTCGTCTCGTGGCCGATGAATGTACCAAGGACACAATTTTAGAATGAATTCACTTCTGTCATGTTTGTAATATAAGGACGAAGTTACTTGCGCTATGTAGCACTTTTTAATTTAAAATATTACCTTCTGTGCGGCTGTTTATAAAATTCTGAAAGTAGGCCAGTCGTCGGCTTCCGCCCCCACGTAACTAGTACTGGGGTGTTAGTGGAAAACCCAGACACTCTTTATCCAAATGTTTGGTCCCGAAAGGAGGTGTCTAGTGCAGCGAACAAGCCAATTGGACTATGCGGCTTTATAACCTTCACTTAGCCATAGAAGTCTACAATTTTAAATTTTGGCGGAGCCCCTAAAATTCGGAAGGCCGAACTGGGTGCTATATACGCCTAAATCGGATGAGGCTGATTCCTCGCCTAAAGCGGAAAAAATCTTTAAGGATTTTGAGACCTCTCAAACAGCGACCAGCTCTCGCCACATCATGCCGGCCAGTTTTCGGCTTTCTCTACGAGGTGCTCGTCCGGAAGAACCGGGACACAATCGCAGTAGTTCTCCATGCGCTACCTTAGCCAATATAACGGAACGTGAGGTACCAAAACAAGGGAGCCGGGCTAACCCAACTGTGGACCCAAGACATGATTCGGAGCTGATACATATAGTGCTATAAGTTCGGGGTGCTGCACTGTTGAAAGTGTTCGGACGTTGCTCGCCGTATTGCGGGGCGCCATAAGAAGCCCCTGGCAAAATAAACGTACCAAACTGTACGGATGCAATAGTAAATAAACATTTATAGAAAAAATGTATAGATAGGAATAATAAGCTGACGCTCTATATGATCTCCCGTTGATGAATAATACGTTTAAGCGTATGTTTACATTGGGTGCATTTAAGCAGAAGTAAATAGGACTATTTAACATGTCCTATCCAAGGGCAGGCTGCATGTAGGTATATAAAACAGGTATAACGATCATGAACAGATTCCACCTAGGTATTTCCTTTTGTGCGCAAAGCCTGTTACCTCCTTGGTTTTCTCTCCTATGTAAGTCCGACAATCCGGATCTTCTGAAGAGGCTGCCCTAAAGCAATGTCCTGAAAGATAAAAAGGGAGGGTTACAAAGGTATGTTGCGGTGATACCGCACTATTGACTGAGTCACTGCTGAGCCTCCGCCTGTGCCCATGGTATTTTGAGTGCGTAATTGTGTACGCGTGGTAAGAATGCTGCTTTGATGGGGCTTGAGCGGAGGCCGGACTGCTAGTCGCGTTGTTGGCGTGCCTGGTGATCCTGTTGCAGGGTGCTCCGAACTCGCTTGACGGTGCTCGAGGTTGTCATCACTGGATTGGTGGTTTGTCGGAGGAGGCCGCATTGTACTTCCACTGCGGGGGCTGTAGTATGCTCTTCTGTACAGAGAGGGCGGTCCATATTTCTGTTGACTGTTATGACCCCGCGCGGTCCTGGCATCTTGAGCTTGAGGTATGCATAGTGTGGTACCACATTGAATCTAGCGAATGCGGTTCGTCCGAGCAGTGCGTGGTAACCACTACGGAAAGGGATGATATCAAAGATTAACTCTTCGCTTCGGAAGTTATTTGGAGATCCGAAGACCACTTCCAATGTTATAGAGCCCGTACAACGGGCCTCTACTTCAGGAATTACACCTTTAAAGGTGGTTTTGGTGGGCTTGATCCTTGAAGGGTCGATGTCCATTTTGCGCACTGTGTCCTGATAAAGTAGGTTCAGGCTGCTGCCTCCGTCCATAAGGACTCGTGTGAGGTGAAATCCGTCTATGATTGGGTCTAGAACCAATGCGGCCGAACCGCCGTGATGGATGCTGGTAGGGTGATCCCTACGATCAAAGGTGATCGGACAGGCTGACCATGGGTTGAATTTTAGGGCGACTGGCTCCATCACGTAGACGTCCCGTAGTGCTTGCTTCCGTTCCCTTTTGGGGATGTGGGTAGCGTAGGTCATGTTGACCGTTTTCACTTGGGGGGTAAATTTCTTCTGGTCCCCCGTGTTTGGATGCCGGGGCTCTTCATCATCGTCACTGTGCAGCCCCTTGTCCTTATTTTCGGCCTTTATTTTACCGGCCTTTTTGAACACCCAGCAGTCTCTATTAGTGTGGTCGGCTGGCTTGTCTGGGGTGCCATGAATTTGGCACGGTCCCTGATTGTTTCATTTGAACGATTTTTTCTGCTGACCGGATTTGGATCCGCTGAATTCGGTGTTGACTGTTGTGTCTTCGGTGTTGTCTCCATTGTTCCGTCGCTTGTGTGTGTTGCGTCGTGGCTTGCCATTATTGTCACGGGTGTCTGAAGTGCCAGAATGTGGCGTAGTGCTGCTGCGAGCCAACCAGCTGTCCTCGCCCGTGCAAAAGCGGGTCATTAGTGTCGTGAGAGCTGCCATGGACTTGGGTTTCTCCTGGCCGACATGTCGGGCGAGCAACTCGCCGCGGATATTAAGCTATAAGGCCGCCAGGGCTTCGGTGTCCGGGCAGTCAACTATTTGGTTCTTTTTAGTTAGGAACCAAGTCCAGAATTTCCTGGCTGATTCTCCGGGCTGTTGAGTAATGTGGCTCAAGTCATCGGCGTCCGGTGGTCGCACATATGTGCCTTGGAAGTTGTCGAGGAATGCGTCTTCCAGGTTTTCCCAACTACCAATGGAATTTGCGGGCAGGCTTTTTAGCCAGTGCCGGGCGGGTCCTTTGAACTTAAGGGGAAGATACTTGGTGGCGTGTAGATCGTCTCCGCGGGCTATGTGAATGTGGAGAAGGAAGTCTTCAATCCATACTGCGGGGTCTGTTGTGCCATCGTATGATTCGATGTTTACGGGTTTGAACCCTTCTGGGAATTCATGATCCATCACTTCACGGTGAAGCAGAGGGGGTGTGCGGCGCCTCTGTGCCGGGCTATGTCGCGACGCAGTCCGACTAAGTCTGGTTAATTGTGTTCGGCTCGGACGGATATACTATTAATGTATCCGGTATGACGGTCATCGTCATGTGTTGCAGCGCGCCCCCGTGATCCATAGATCAATCTTGGTTGTCCTGCGTTGTTTTCCAATCTGTCTCGCAGGTCCTGAGTATTGCCCTGGGCCATAGTAAACTGGCGCGGGGGTGCGGGCTGGTATTTGGGCTGATATGCTGTTTTATCCCGGCCACGAGGTGGCCGGTCAGCCGTGTGGCGCTCCTGTCCATATTCCTCGGCTGCCAGGACTTCTGTCCATCTGTCTATGAGCAGGTCTTGATCAGCTTGAAGCTGTTGCTTCTTCTTCAGGCTCCTCGCAGTGGCAATAAGCCGACGCTTGAAGCGCTCCTACTCCACGGGATCTTCGGGCACGCCGAACTCGTCATCGCCGAGGCTAATCTCGTCTTCGGAGGGGGCATGTAGTTGTCCTCCTCCGGATACCCGTCCGTCGCCTGTTCATCTGGGCTGTCCTGCCCATCTTCCTGCTCGGCCTGCTTGAAGGCGGGCTGATCGGGGTTGTATTCATCTTCGACACTGTCTGGATAGTTTTCATCTCCGGTGCCGGTATTGCTGTGGCGGGGCTTGGAGCGGCACTGGCGTCGCCCATGCTTTGCTTTCTTCTTGGACGGGTTATCCTCCATTGCCTCATCACCATTGATTTCTTTCGGAGTGTCCTGTCATGCCCAATATGCGACCCTATCCAAAAGGAACTCGAAGGTCCCACCAAGGATAGACCCGCATATTGAAACGCTTTTGCAAGGTGGATATCATTACATCAACATTACATAATAGATGGGGATACATACATAAGGCATACAATGCCACAAGAATACAATATCACAATACATAAGAGCATCATCCGACTACGGATGAAACACAAATAGAAACTCAAACGACATCCACCCTGCTAGCCCAGGCTGCCGACCTGGAACCTATCCCCTGATCGAAGAAGCAGAAGAAGAACTCCAAACAAGTAAACATCATTCTCGCGTCATGATCATCGCGAAACCTGTACCTACAACTATTGTTGTAGTAATCTGTGAGCCACGAGGACTCAGCAATCCCATTACCATGGGTATCAAGACTAGCAAAGCTTAAAAGGAAAGGAAGGGGTAAAGTGGTGAGGTTGCAGCAGCGACTAAGCATATATGGTGGCTAACATACGCAAATAAGAGCGAGAAGAGAGCAAGCGGAACGGTCGTGAAACTAGCAATGATCAAGAAGTGATCCTGAACTCCTACTTACGTCAAACATAACCCAAAGACCGTGTTCACTTCCCAGACTCCGCCGAGAAGAGACCATCACGGCTACACACGCGGTTGATGCGTTTTAATTCGGATCTGGTGTCAAGTTATCTAATGCCGGACATTAACAAATTCCCATTTGCCTATAACCGCAGGCATGACTTTCGAAAGATTATACCCTGCAGGGGTGTCCCAACTTAGCCCATGACAAGCTCTCGCGATCAACGAAGGAATAGACCTTCTCCCAGGAAGACCCGATCTGACTCGGAATCCCGGTTTACAAGACATTTCGACAATGGTAAAACAAGACTAGCAAGACCGCCCGATGCGCCGACAATCCCGATAGGAGCTGCACATATCTCGTTCTCAGGGCAACACCGGATAAGCTAAGCGTACAGGTACCAACGTAACCCAAGTTGCCAAGGGATGGTCCCGCACGGTGCTCTAGTTTGGACCAACACTTAGACAAGCACTGGCCCGGGGGGGCTGTAATAAAGATGACCCTTGGGTTAATTACTCCCAAGGGAAATATAGGTGGTGGTGAGGCAAATGGTAAAACCAATGTTGGGCCTTGCTGGAGGAGTTTTATTCAAAGCGAACTGTCAAGGGGGTCCCATAAATCACCCGACCGCGTAAGGAACGCAAAATCCGGGAACATAACACCGGTATGACGGAAACTAGGACGGCAAGAGTGGAACAAAACACCAGGCATAAGGCCGAGCCTTCCACCCTTTACCAAGTATATAGATGCATTAATAATAATATAAGAGATATTGTGATATCGCAACATAAATCCTGTCCACCATGGAGCAATCTTCAACTTCACCTGCAACTAGCAACACTATAAGAGGGCTGAGCAAAGCGGTAACATAGCCAAACAACGGTTTGCATAGGAAAGGTGTCAAAGGTTATAGGTTCATGGCAATTTGGGATGGCTTGATAAACAGGTGATAGGTAGCGCAGCATAGCGATAGAACGAAGCAACTAGCATAGCAATGATAGTAGTGAGATCCAGGGTAGCGGTCATCTTGCCTAAAATCCCGCTAGGAAGAAGAACGAGTCCATGAAGAAGACAAACGGGAGTAGTCGAACGAATCCTCACAATCGCAACATTACCGGAACTAAGAAGCAACACCGGAAAGAAATAAACAACATGGTAAATGCACAAGCATAAACATGGCATGATGCACAAACAAGTATGATGCATGTCCGGTTTAATGAGGCATGGCATGGCAAAGTGCAACAAACAATACTACAAGTTAAGTGGAGCTCAATATGCAACGAGTTACATATTGACGAAACACCACATCCGAGTTATTTGGTTCTCTCTCGTTTAGGTACACAACAATATTAAATGTTGTTAAACATGGCAAGAGGTAAATCATAATGAAACTACCTATCTAGGCAAATTTAAATGAGGCCGGAACTAACAAACAACAAGTCCGGCAAAATCCCCATATGCAAATTATGGATTTGGTACTGTTCTGCTCCAAACACAATTTTATTTTTGTTAAACAGGAAAATAAAGTGGACCATGTTAATCTAGGCATTTTCCACCGCATTTACATATAAAGTTTATCAAAATCCGAGCTACGGTTATTTAGTTATGAATTAAATCATTTTAGCAAGGCATTATGCAAAATAAACACAAACAGCATGTTAAACATTTTTAACATAGACGAAAGTGGCATATTATTAATCTACACAATTTTCTGAGCATTTTACATATATGAATTATTTACATATGATGCACCACTTGTGAGTAATTAAATGCATGAACTCCAGGGGGTTTTCTGCAATTCTGCCAATTCCTTGGAAAATAGGAAATTCACATAATAGGAAAAAAAACGACACGGGCCGAAATTGGAGCTACAGGAACTGGGCAGCTCACCATGGGCTCTTGGCCCGGCTAGAGAGGAGGAGGCCCAAGCGGTGCAGATCTGGGGAGGCCGGTGGCTGGGCCGGCGCGCTGGGCGCTGCTGGGCCGGGCCCACGCGGACGCTGGAGGAGCTCGTCCTCCTCCCGCCCGATGCAGAGGACGCAGGGCACGGTGGCGCTGGAGGCAGAGGCAATGGGTTCCGGCAGGGGCGGAGGCCGGGGATGGCCGGGACGGACGGGAACGGGTGGATCCGGGCCTAGGGACCCCGGATCCGGCGAGACTTGAGGACGAGGAGGCCGGCGACGAGGTTCTCTGGCGGCAGCGGCGGGGTTTCCTGCGGGGAGAGAGAGATCAGAGAGAGAGAGAGAGAGAAGCGAGAGGGAGAGGGCGATGGGGAGGCACGACCTGGCGGCGGAGGACGGGCGGCGGAGGATGCGCGGCGGAGATCCGGTGAGGCAACGGGGCGAGGACGGCGGCCTCCGGCGGCGAAGTCGAGGCGCTGGAGGGCGGCGGCGCTCCCCCGATCCCAAACTGGATCGAGCGGGAGGCTTCGGGCGGCTCGGGTGCGGTCGGGCCCTGGATTGGCCTGGAGGGCCGCGCGCGGGCTTGGACGGGCTGCGACGAGGGGAACTGCCAGGGGGGCGCTGGGAGGCCGCGTGGCGAGCGCCGATTGGCCCTGGCGGCGGATGGCGGCGGCTCGCCCAATGGCGACTTGCCAAGTGGCGAGCAAGGGCTGGAGGGGCGCGGAAATGGAGGGGAGCAGCGGTGCTGATGATTGGGCTGCACGGAAAAGAAGGTGGAAGGAAGGGGAAGGCCAAAATTGGTAGGGGAGACATCTATATATAGTAAGGGGGCTAGGGTTAGGGGGTTTGAGGCCGTTTCGGAGCCGTTCGATCTCGATCGGACGGTCCGGAGCGGAGGGGGGGGGGGTTAGGTGGGCTGCAGGTGGGCTGTGACGAGAGGGTCTGGACTGAGGGGAGAGAAGAGATAGCAGCCCGGCACGGGTTTTCGGAGACCGAAAACACCCGACGAATATACCGACTATATCGCGGTTATATATTTAACGGTTGGGCAGTCAAACGAACTTCGAATGCGATGAAACTTGGCAGGCGCTCTGTCTACACTATAATAAGACCGCACGACAAGTTGCAACCCATTCCGAGAACATTTTTATGCCACTTATAAAATAATATTTCGGAGGTGCCCCGGGCGCGTGCAAGTGTGTCCGGACTCGGAACGGACAACGGAGAGAACCGGGGAAACCCGGACGGATGCAAGTTTTGAAAAACATGCAGATGAAATGCAGATGATGACATGAGACGAGATGCATAACAAGAACAAAATGCAAAACAACAGACAAAAACCCAACCACGGAGGAAATATAGATCACATAGCCGGAAATGGCGAGAGTTGGAGTTATGAATATGGAAAGTTGTATCCGGGGCGTTACAGCACTCCACCACTACGAGAGGATCTTGTCCCGAGATCTAGGATGGCACCAGAGGGAAAAGGAAGAGGAAGACAAGAGGTAAACTAAATTGCTTCTTCGACAAACGAGTGAAACCATGAACCTTGAGATGTTGAAAAGTTGAAAGAAAGAACACAATGGAATTGAACACAATTGAGAGCACTGCGGTAGAAAATAGAAACAAGGGACACCATGTTTATTTTTTGAGTAAATCTTGGCGGATCATAACTTCAAGAGAAATCTTGAAGAACAATTGAAGAATGAAGAAGAATCCTTGATGAACCACCATGTAGAGCTTCCATGAAGAACTCCGGTAATAAAAGGATGATAGAAAGAAAGAGAAGTTGGAAACACAAGGTGAAGCCTTGCAATGATTTAGATGGAGCTTTGCGATGATATAACCAAGAGAACTTGGAACTCCGGAAAGAAAAGATGAATACTAGAACCGAGAATTACTTCACCATGAACAATCTCCCGAAGAAGGAATTAATCACTTGGATGAAACAAGAATAAGAATTATGTCATGCCTATCCTTCACCAATTTAAATTGATGACAAACAACGGATTTGGCATACTACTTATTCTCGTAGAAAGAATTAAGAGAGATATAGCATAAACTTGTGAAGGTCTTCAACGAACCACCGGTAGGATTGAAAACAACGAAAGAACGAATGAATTGATACGATAACGAAGGAAGAGAAATCTGGAACGAACCGCCGTAAGAATTGAAAATGAATGAAGAAAAGATAAACAAACACCGGGAAGAATTTTAAAATGAACGAAGATACTTGAGAGAATTTAGATACAAGTGAACGCCGAGATCATGAACTGATTAGAGGATATTTGAACGACGCATCGGAAGATTTCAAGAATGAGAGTTGAAAGCTTGAATGAATAATGATGAGGTGATGGGCTCTAGAGAATCAAACTGAAAAGGCTCCTGAATTGCTCCGGATGGATGAAAAGAATTCTCACAATCGAAAACAATTATGAGAGGATGACATAAGCTAGAACTATGAATCTTCAAGAGAACGGACCAAGATTTAAGAGAAATCCTTCTTCAGTCTACAAATGTTGAGAATGATGATGAGAAACAACACCACGAATTGTTGAGACAATCCGGGATGAAGAATAGAAAGGTTGAATCAATGATGAAAAGAATTTGAAAGATCTTGGAGAAAGACGTATGACTGATGATAATTCATTCTTACGTCAAAATTCGAAAGACTTTGGGAATGGCTCCGGGAAAATTAGAAGAGTCAGGTAAGATCCTGGGAAAAGACCTGTGGGTTAGGTCCCACTCAAAAGAAAACACCATTGAAATAATTTTAAAGAGAGTGTGCACCGGTTGAATTAAATAGCTTGAATGAGATAATGATCTCCAAATAGATTCAACGGATTAAGAATGGAAACGCAAATCTTCTGAGATATCTTCAACACTCTGGAACAAATGAATAGCAAGAGGTGAGTGATTGAGAGGTGCACCGGCATGGAAAAACATTTGAAACGAGGAAAGGGACATGATCAACACCGAAAGCTTGAAATTAATCCGCCGGAGAAGAATACGAGAATGAAGAATGATGAACTTGAAACTGTTGAGCATCTTCATGGGAAATCCACCGGATAAGAACATTGATTGAAAAGAATGAAGAGACTTCACATGAGTAAATGGATACTTAATTAAAATATATGAGTCCTTATCGAAAAGGGTGGGAGGGAGGGAAAACAAAGGGAACTTGGGATGAACGAAACAAACACCGTTGAGAAAACTTAGAATTGATCTTGTGGATGGGGAGAATGATGGGATCATCTCGAAGAGAAGCGCACCGGTTGGAAAAGGATTAACATGACAACCTCAATGATCAAAAAGGATTAGTATTCACAAAGCAATATGAGAACACCGTTTAGGAAAGGTATGGGTTCAACACTTGACATTGAAGCAACTCGAATACCACAAATAAAATAATACAAAGGATTTGGCTTGCAGAATAAGCCGGAAACAAACATATGATAGACCCCATATCGTATCAAGTGTCTGTTGGAAAGATAAAACTAGAGCTACTTGAATTCCCACCTATAAAACTCCCGAAACTTTCTGGTTATGCAATCTGGTGTTGGGGATACAGGGGAAGCAATATATCTCACCCAAACTAACAATCCCTACATCCAGCTGTATCCATCCGTCAACACATAACCAAGAAAACTCCAGAAATCGTGTACCTCAACCTTCGAAAAGGATCCGTTATATGAGTTATGGCAATACTCCCGAACTCCCCAGTACTGGGTGACATCGAGGTTATCTCACCAACAACTGCATAAAGGAGATTTTCGATGTCGGCAAAACTCAGGTATTTCAGAACTGCAACGATAAAATTATGACGATAACACCTCGGAGCTCAACTCCCCGGGACACTGCCACAACCCCTAAATGTCAGGAGGCACCAAGAACAATGTTCTCGTCATAAGAATATCGAAACGATCCCAAGATACCCGCGTGATCCTAAATTTTTTTTAGTGAAATTTGAGGAGAGGAAAGACAAAACATCTACGTCAGGAGACCTCACCAGAGCGATGAAGGGGCTGAGGAGTAAAAAGAATCCTACTCTCCGATATATATAATCCTAAGACTCAAAATAGTTTTCTTCTAGACTCAACAACGGCCAACAATCAAGGGGGCTCCTATGGTTGGTCGAGGCTTTGATTACCAACTTGTCACGCCCAATATGCGACCCTATCCAAAAGGAACTCGAAGGTCCCACCAAGGATAGACCCACATATTGAAACGCTTTTGCAAGGTGGATATCATTACATCAACATTACATAATAGATGGGGATACATACATAAGGCATACAATGCCACAAGAATACAATATCACAATACATAAGAGCATCATCCGACTACGTATGAAACACAAACAGAAACTCAAACGACATCCACCCTGCTAGCCCAGGCTGCCGACCTGGAACCTATCCCCTGATCGAAGAAGCAGAAGAAGAACTCCAAACAAGTAAACATCGCTCTCGCGTCATGATCATCGCGAAACCTGTACCTGCAACTGTTGTTGTAGTAATCTGTGAGCCACGAGGACTCAGCAATCCCATTACCATGGGTATCAAGACTAGCAAAGCTTAAAAGGAAAGGAAGGGGTAAAGTGGTGAGGTTGCAGCAGCGACTAAGCATATATGGTGGCTAACATACGCAAATAAGAGCGAGAAGAGAGCAAGCGGAACGGTCGTGAAACTAGCAATGATCAAGAAGTGATCCTGAACTCCTACTTACGTCAAACATAACCCAAAGACCGTGTTCACTTCCCGGACTCCACCGAGAAGAGACCATCACGGCTACACACGCGGTTGATGTGTTTTAATTCGGATCTGGTGTCAAGTTATCTACAACCGGACATTCACAAATTCCCATTTGCCTATAACCGCAGGCACGGCTTTTGAAAGATTATACCCTGCAGGGGTGTCCCAACTTAGCCCATGACAAGCTCTCGCGATCAACGAAGGAATAGACCTTCTCCCAGGAAGACCCGATCAGACTCGGAATCCCGGTTTACAAGACATTTCGACAATGGTAAAACAAGACTAGCAAGACCGCCCGATGCGCCGACAATCCCGATAGGAGCTACACATATCTCGTTCTCAGGGCAACACCGGATAAGCTAAGCGTGCAGGTACCGACGTAACCCAAGTTGCCAAGGGATGGTCCCGCACGGTGCTCTAGTTTGGACCAACACATAGACAAGCACTGGCCCGGGGGGGCTGTAATAAAGATGACCCTTGGGTTAATTACTCCCAAGGGAAATATAGGTGGTGGTGAGGCAAATGGTAAAACCAATGTTGGGCCTTGCTGGAGGAGTTTTATTCAAAGCCAACTGTCAAGGGGGTCCCATAAATCACCCGACCGCGTAAGGAACGCAAAATCCGGGAACATAACACCGGTATGACGGAAACCAGGACGGCAAGAGTGGAACAAAACACCAGGCATAAGGCCGAGCCTTCCACCCTTTACCAAGTATATAGATGCATTAATAATAATATAAGAGATATTGTGATATCCCAACATAAATCCTGTCCACCATGGAGCAATCTTCAACTTCACCTGCAACTAGCAACGCTATAAGAGGGCTGAGCAAAGCGGTAACATAGCCAAACAACGGTTTGCATAGGAAAGGTCTCAAAGGTTATAGGTTCATGGCAATTTGGGATGGCTTGATAAACAGGTGATAGGTAGCGCAACATAGCGATAGAACGAAGCAACTAGCATAGCAATGATAGTAGTGAGATCCAGGGTAGCGGTCATCTTGCCTGAAATCCGGCTAGGAAGAAGAACGAGTCCATGAAGAAGACAAACGGGAGTAGTCGAACGAATCCTCACAATCGCAACATTACCGGAACTAAGAAGCAACACCGGAAAGAAATAAACAACATGGTAAATGCACAAGCATAAACATGGCATGATGCACAAACAAGTATGATGCATGTCCGGTTTAATGAGGCACGGCATGGCAAAGTGGAACAAACAATACTACAAGTTAAGTGGAGCTCAATATGCAACGAGTTACATATTGACGAAACACCACATCCGAGTTATTTGGTTCGCTCTTGTTTAGGTACACAACAATATTAAATGTTGTTAAACATGGCAATAGGTAAAGCATAATGAAACTACCTATCTAGGCAAATTTAAATGAGGCCGGAAGTAACAAACAACAAGTCCGGAAAAATCCCCATATGCAAATTATGGATTTGGCATTGTTCTGCTCTAAACACAATTTTATTGTTGTTAAACAGGAAAATAAAGTGGACCATGTTAATCTAGGCATTTTTCCACCCCATTTACATATAAAGTTTATTAAAATCCGAGCTATGGTTATTTAGTTATCAATTAAATCATTTTGGCATGGCATTATGCAAAATAAACACAAACAACATGTTAAACATTTTTAGCATAGATGAAAGTGGCATATTATTAATCTACACAATTTTCTGAGCATTTTACATATATGAATTATTTACATATGATGCACCACTTATGAGTAATTAAATGCATGAACTCCAGGGGGTTTTCTGCAATTCTGCCAATTCCTTGGAAAATAGGAAATTCACAAAACAGGAAAAAAACGACATGGGCCGAAATTGGAGCTACAGGAACTGGGCAGCTCACCATGGGCTCTTGGCCCGGCTGGAGAGGAGGAGGCCCAAGCGGTGCAGATCTGGGGAGGCCGGTGGCTGGGCCGGCACGCTGGGCGCTGCTGGGCCGGGCCCACGCGGACGCTGGAGGAGCTCGTCCTCCTCCCGCCCGATGCAGAGGACGCAGGGCACGGCGGCACTGGAGGCGGAGGCAACGGGTTCCGGCAGGGGCGGAGGCCGGGGATGGCCGGGACGGACGGGAACGGGTGGATCCAGGCCTGGGGACCCCGGATCCGGCGAGACTTGAGGACGAGGAGGCCGGCGACGAGGTTCTCTGGCAGCGGCGGCGGGGTTTCCTGCGGGGAGAGAGAGATCTGAGAGAGAGAGAGAAGCGAGAGGGAGAGGGCGATGGGGAGGCACGACCTGGCGGCGGAGGACGCGCGGCGGAGATCCGGCGAGGCAACAGGGCGAGGACGGCAGCCTCCGGCGGCGAGGTCGACGCGCTGGAGGGCGGCGGCGCTCCCCCGATCCCAAACTGGATCGAGCGGGAGGCTTCGGGCAGCTCGGGTGCGGTCGGGCCGTGGATGGGCCTGGCGGGCTGCGCCCGGGCTTGGACGGGCTGCGGCGAGGGGAACTGCCAGGGGGGCGCTGGGAGGCCGCGTGGCGAGGGCCGGTTGGCCCTGGCGGCGGATGGCGGCTGCGCGTCCAATGGCGACTTGCTAAGTGGCGAGCAGGGGCTGGAGGGGCACGGAAATGGAGGGGAGCGGCAGTGCTGATGATTGGGCTGTGCGGAAAACAAGGTGGAAGGAAGGGGAAGGCCAAAATTGGTAGAGGAGACATCTATATATAGTAAGGGGGCTAGGGTTAGGGGGTTTGAGGCCGTTTCGGAGCCGTTCGATCTCGATCGGACGGTCCGGAGCGGAGAGGGGGTTAGGTGGGCTGCAGGTGGGCTGTGACGAGAGGGTCTGGACTAAGGGGAGAGAAGAGATAGCAGCCCGGCATGGGTTTTCTGAGACCGAAAACACCCGACGAATATACCGACTATATCGCGGTTATATATTTAACGGTTGGGCAGTCAAACAAACTCCGAATGCGATGAAACATGGTAGGGCTCTGTCTACACTATAATAAGACCGCACAACAAGTTGCAACCCATTCCAAGAACATTTTTATTCCACTTATAAAATAATATTTCGGAGGTGCCGCGGGTGCGTGCAAGTGTGTCCGGACTCGGAACGGACAACAGAGAGAACCGGGGAAACCCGGACGGATGCAAGTTTTGAAAAACATGCAGATGGAATGTAGATGATGACATGAGACGAGATGCATAACAAGAACAAAATGCAAAACAACAGACAAAAACCCAACCACGGAGGAAATATAAATCACATAGCCGGAAATGGCAAGAGTCGGAGTTATGAATATGGAAAGTTGTATCCGGGGCGTTACATATCCACCATATATATGTCATATGAAGAGGTGGCTGTCCACCGCCCCGTGGGTGGTGGTTCCTGTTTTTCTCCTACATCATCGTCCAAATTGTCGATGTCTTCAAAGTCGAAGTCCAGCACGTCAATGAAATCATCGACCGTGGCTATGAAGTGGGTGGTGGGTGGGCAACGAATTCCTTCGTCGCTAGCTTCCCCCTCGAGCCGGACATAGTTCAGCCGAGAGCCTCCTGACAAAGAGAGAGACCTTAATGAATTCAGCATGTCGTCAAAGGGCGAGTGCTAGAAGATATCCGCAGTGGTAAACTCCATTACCGGAGCCCAACCAGGCTCGACGGGTTCGGGTGCGCACGGACTGGAACCTATAACCGGATACGGGTCCGGGGTCCGGAATCACAGGCGTCCCTAGAGGTGAGGCCTGGGTTCGGCTCTATCGCTGATGAGTGTGCGACCTGTGGGGAGGTTGGGCCACGCAGTCTGCTCCGGATTTAGGTCCGGGGCTACTGCAGGGGTGATATCCCGAGCACTGTCCAACAGCAGGTCTAGGCCGTGCTCATCATGACTGTCCGGCGCTCCTGGCACAAGCCAGATTCCGTCGAAGATCAAGTCTCCGCGGATATCGGTCGTGTAGTTCAGGTTTCCGAACCTAACCTGGTGGCCAGGGGTGTAGCTGTCGATCTGCTCCAGATGGCCAAGCGAATTGGCCCGCAGTGCGAAGCCGCCGAACACGAAGATCTGTCCGGGGAGAAAAGTCTCACCCTGGACCGTGTTGTTGATGATTGAAGGCGCCATCAAGCCTCACAGCAGCGACAAGAGGAACTCTCAATGAAAGCACCAATGTCGGTGTCAAAACCGGCAGATCTCGAGTAGGGGGTCCGGATCTGTGCGGCTCAGGCTGATGGTAACATGAAGCAAGGGACACAATGTTTACCCAGGTTCGGGCCCTCTCGATGGAGGTAAAACCCTACTTCCTGATTGATTAATATTGATGATATGAGTAGTATAAGAGTAGATCCACCACGAGATCATAGAGGCTAAACCCTAGAAGCTAGCCTATGATGGTTATGATCGTAATTGTGACCGGCCTTCTAAGGACCAACCTCTCCGGTTTATATAGACACCGGAGAGGGCTAGGTTTTACATGGATTCGGTTACAAGGAAGGAAATACAATATCCGGATTGCCAAGCTTGTCTTCCATGCAAAGGAGAGTCCCATCCGGACATGGGACGGAGTCCTGAGTCTTGTATCTTCATGCTCCAATAGTCCGGACGATGTATATAGTTCGGCTGTCCGGATACCCCCTAATCCAGGACTCCCTCAGGCCCCCTGATGTCCACCGACCTCAACTCCAACTCTATATATTCCGTTTCGCGGAGAAAAAAATTGGAGAGAAAGTTTCATTGCATTTTACGATACGGAGCAGCCGCCAAGCCCTAATCTCTCTCGGGAGGGCTGATCTGGAGTCCGTTCGGGGCTCCGGAGAGGGGGATTCGTCGCTGTCGTCATCATCAACAATCTTCCATCACCAATTTCATGATGCTCACCGCCGTGCGTGAGTAATTCCATCATAGGCTTGCTGGACGGTGATGGGTTGGATGAGATTTAGCATCTAATCAAGTTAGTTCTGTTAGGGTTTGATCCCTAGTATCAACTATGTTCTGAGATTGATGTTCCTATGACTTTGCTATGCTTAATGCTTGTCACTAGGGCCCGAGTGCCATGATTTCAGATCTGAACCTATTATGTTTTCATGAATATATGTGAGTTCTTGATCCTATCTTGAAAGTCTATAGTCACCTATTATGTGTTATGATTCGACAACCCTCAAGTGATAATAATCGGGATACTTCTTGGTGATGACCGTAGTTTGAGGAGTTCATGTATTCACTATGTGTTAATGCTTTGGTCCGGTACTCTATTAAAAGGAGGCCTTAATATCCCTTAGTTTCCACTATGACCCTGCTGCCACGGGAGGGTAGGACAAAAGATGTCATGCAAGTTCTTTTCCATAAGCACGTATGACTATATTCGGAATACATGCCTACATGACATTGATGAACTGGAGCTAGTTCTGTGTCACCCTATGTTATAGCTATTTCATGAGGAATCGCATCCAACATAATTATCCATCACTGATCCAATGCCTACGAGCTTTTCACATATTGTGCTTCACTTATTTGCTTTTCCGTTGCTATTGTTACAATTACTACAAAATTGCTATCTTTACTTTTGCCACTGTTACCATTATTATCATACTACTTTGCTACTAAATACTTTGCTGCAGATACTAAGTTATCCAGGTGTGGTTGAGTTGACAACTCAACTGCTAATACTTAAGAATATTCTTTGGCTCCCCTTGTGTCGAATCAATAAATTTGGGTTGAATACTCTACCCTCGAAAGCTGTTGCGATCCCCTACACTTGTGGGTTATCAAGACTAATTTCTGGCGCCGTTGCCGGGGAGCATAGTTCTATTCTTTGAGTCACTTGGGATTTATATCTGTTGATCAATGAGGAACTTGAAAGACGAAAGAACCCAGATTTTTCCCTCAACTACGAGGGGAGGTAAGGAACTGCCATCTAGCTCTGCACTAGATTCTCCTTCTGTTTTGAGTAAGCTTGCGACACCTAAACCTGCTACTGGTATGAATTCTGATATGTCGCATGTTATTGATGATGCCACTTCTGCTATGCATGATACTTATGATGAAACTACTTCTGTGCATGGTACTACTTTGCCATTAGGTAAATTTCTTGATGAACAACTTGCTAGGGTTAGAGAGAATGAAATTATTGAAGATGCTATTATTGATGATAGTGATGATGAAAGTTCTCCCCTTGATTATGAATTACCTGTTGTTCCTGAGGGTTATGTTATGGATGAGGAAGCTGCTAGAGCAATTTTTGCTTGCAAAGATAGATATGATCTTAAGAAGTTATTAGCTAAATGGAAGCAGCAATCTCTTAATGCTAGAATGAAACCTAACCCTGCTTTTGCTACTTCACCTATCTGTGTTACTGATAAGGATTATGTATTCTTTGTTGATCCTGAGATAATTACTTTGGTAGAATCTGATCCTTTTTATGGCTATGAATCTAAACTTGTGTGGCACATCTTACCAAGTTAAATGATATAGCCACCCTGTTTACTAATGATGAGAAGTCTCGCTATTACCATTTCCTGAAGATATTTCCGTTCTCATTAAAGGGTGATGCTAAGACTTGGTTTAATTCTCTTGATCCTGGTTGTGTGCATAGTCCCCAGGATATGATTTATTACTTCTCTACTAAATATTTCCCTGCTCATAAGAAACAAGCTGCCTTGCGGGAAATATATAATTTTGTGCAAATCAAAGAAGAGAGTGTCCCACAAGCTTGGGGGAGGCTTCTCCGATTACTTAATGCTTTGCCTGATCATCCTCTTAAGAAAAATGAAATACTTGATATCTTTTATAATGGGTAACCGATGCTTCAGGACTACTTGGATAGTTGTGCTGGTTGTGTTTTCAGGGAAAGAACAGTCGACCAAGCTGAATTACTATTGAATAATATGTTGACTAATGAAAATAATTGGACTCTTCCTGAGCCAATTCCTAAGGCAATTCCTGAGCCAATTGAGCCAACTCCTGAGCCTATTCCTAAACCAACACCGAAGAAGAGGGGTGTTCTATTTCTCAGCCCCGAAGATACGCAAGAGGCAAAGAAATCAATGAAAGAAAAAGGTATTAAAGCTGAAGATGTTAAGAATTTACCACCTATTGAAGAAATATATGGTCTTAATATACCGCCTGTTGAAGAAATACATTGTCTTGATAACCCGACATAGGTAGTAAAGGTAAATTCTCTCTATAGATATGATAAAGTTGAAATTCCCTCTAATAAATTTCATAGCCCTTGCTTAGATGAATTTGATGACTTTTTGGCTAGACAAGAAAGTTTTAATGCTTATGTTGGTAGAGAATTAAAGAATAATGCTTTCGAGATAGGACACTTGAGTGATTATATGGCTAGAGTTAAAGGTGAACTTAAGCTCATTAGCAAATATGCTTCTATGGTTACCACTCAAGCGGAGCAAGTACTTAAAGCTCAAAGTGATTTGCTCAATGAATTAAATAATAAACATGACTTTGTTGTTAGAGTGTCTACTAGAACTGGTAGGATGACTCAGGAACCTTTGTATCCTAAAGGCCACCCTAAGAGAATCGAGCAGGATTCTCAGAGAAATAATTTAGAGGCATCTAGTTCTTCCAAAAAGAAGAAAAAGAAAAACGATAGGACTTTGCATGCTTCTAGTGAACTTGTTGTAGACACACCTGAGCCCAATGATATTTCTATTTCTAATGCTGAAACACAATCAGGTGATGAACATGAACCTAGTGATAATGGTAATGATAATGTTCATGTTGATGCTCAACCTAGCAAAAATAATGATGTAGAGGTTGAACCTGTTGTTGATCTTGATAACCCACAATCAAAGAATCAACGTTATGATAAGAGAGATTTTTTTGCTAGGAAGCACGGTAGAGAAAGAGAACCATGGGTTTAGGAACTCCTACGCTTTCCTCCTAAACCATCCAAGACAAAGGATGATGAGGATTTTGAGCGCTTGGCTGAAATGATTAGACCTATCTTCTTACGTACGCGCTTAACTGATATGCTTAAATTAAATCCTTATGCTAAGTACATGAAGGATATCATTACAAATAAAAGAAATATACCAGAAGCTGAAATTTCCACCATGCTTGGTAATTACACTCTTAAGGGTGGAATACCAAAGAAACTTGGAGATCCCAGGGTACCAACTATACCATGCTCCATTAAAAGAAATTATGTTAAAACTGCTTTATGTGATCTTGGAGCCGGTGTTAGTGTTATGCCTCTCTCTTTATATCGTAGACTTGAATTGAATAAGTTGACACCTACTAAAATATCTTTGCAAATGGCTGATAAATCAACCGCCATACCTGTCGGTATTTGTGAGGAAGCCTGTTGTGGTTGAAAATGTCACTATCTTAATGGACTTTGTTATTCTTGATATTCCCGAGGACGATAGTATGCCCATTATCCTTGGTAGACCCTTTTTGAATACTGCAGGGGCTGTTATTGATTGCAACAAAGGCAATGTCACTTTTCATGTTAATGGTAATGAGCATATGGTACACTTTCCGAGGAAACAATCTCAAGTTCATAGCATCAATCCTATTGGAAAAGTTCCAACTATCATTATTGGAGGTTTTGAATTTCCTCTTCCTACTGTCAAGAAAAAGTATGATATTCTTATTGTTGGGGATGTTCATATCCCCGTTGAGGTAACCTAGTGTTATTCGAAATTTCTCCGGTTCCGTGTTATTCGGAATGAGTTTGTTAACAAGACTTGATCAACCTTGTTAGTGGATTCATTTTGATGATCATGAGATGGATGAAACTAGAAGGAACAACCTTCTGTACCTTCTTTTTAATTTCTATTATTTAGAATAAATAAAGCAAAAATAGTATTATCTGTCTGTTTTCTGAATTATCCATGCAATAAAAAAAATGTCCTGAAAATAAAAGTGCTCCAAATGCCCAGCAAATTTAGTATGATTTTTTATGGAATATTTGAGTATTTTAGGCACTGAAAACACTGTAGGGGGGGGGGGCAAGCACCTTGCCACGAGGGTGGAGGGCGCACCGACACCCCCTGCACGCGCGCCCCCTGTCTCGTGAGCCCAGGGTGGCCCCCTCCACTTATTCCAGCACCCACACACTTCATCTTCTTCCCAAAAAAATCCCCATCCAGCTCAAGCACGAGTTCTAGCTCATTTTGCTGCGATTTTCGATCTCCTTGCTCAAAGCTCCATTCACAAAACTTCTTTGGGAGATTGTTGCTTGGTATGTGACTCCTCCATTGGTCCAATTAGTTTTTGTTCTAGTGCTTTATTCTTTACAAATTTTTTCTGCATAGGTGACCCTGTTCTTGAGCTTGCATGTCAAATTTATGAGGTCCTAAGTAATTCTAATGCATGATATAGGCCCTAGGAACTTGTAGGAGTAGTTGCTACCAATCTTGTTTAGTTTTATTCACTTTTATTTTGAAGTTACTAAAAATTTCAGAAATTTTTCAAAGAAAGAATTATGTCTAGGAGATTGTACCAAGGTGGTTCCTCAACAAAGAGAGGACCCAGGCGTGCTATGCGTGAGCAAGACGATGAACCACCAAGGGACGCAGAAGTGCGAGCTTGTGAGTGGCCATCAGAAGAGTTTATGGTCAAAGCAGACATTAAGGATGAATTTGACGCATATGTGCATAATGCCGATCTTGAGGAATTATTACAAGATAAGTGTCCTCAGTACTACCAATTGACTGATTCATTCGTAAGAAGGTTTAAATATACATCTTCGCGTAATTCTCAGAGTGTCCTGTTTGATATTTATGATAAATCTTATACCATGGACTTAGAAGATTTTCCAACTGCTTACAAACTCCCGCAGTGGGGCAATGTTCATGAACCCCACAGATCTTAATATAAAGACTTTCTTGCTAGTATTACTGTGGGAGAGTCTAGGGATATATCACAAGCTACCATAGGGAGCATTCATTTTCCTGCTATACATTATTTTGCTCTCTTCATTGGTAGATCCATTAACGGTAAAGTTGAAGCATGTCACATGTGTGTCCCTGATCTTTGTGTCCTCAAGAGTGTTGTGTTAGGTAATAAAGATTACAACTTGGGGGCCATAGTTGCACGTAGGTTGCATATTAATGGTATATCTGGAGATTTATTTGGAGGGATTTATGCAACCTGTGTTGCTAATTATCTTGGTATAGCCCCACGAGAGGAGGATATGGAGTTGCTTCCTGCTTATTTAGATTATGATGTGATGGTCAAACATTGTTTTCTTTTGGGGAATGAACAATTCCTCCAGCATCGACTAATCTTTGATAGACGTAGCTTTGTCCATGTTACTCTCCCTGCTCCTTCCCTTTTTGATTATGAGGTAAAACGAAGATATGGTGTTACCAGGGAGGAGGCAGCTGAACAAGAGGGGAGAGCGGAGGCGGCTCGCCAACATGCCGCAGCTCAGGATGCAATTGCTGCTGCATCTCAGTACGACCCCAGTTATAACTTCGGATATCAGCCAGGTTATCATTGGCATTAGACCAACTTAGGCCAAAAGCCTAAGCTTGGGGGAGTACGTTCTCACTGACTTTACATTCATGTTCACACACTATTCTAGTCGTCGGTGCTTATACCCGTTCATTGTATTACTCCATGCTAGTTTAATTTATTTTTCTAGCTTTCTTCTTGTGTGTTTGATAAACCTTAAGAAAAACCAAAAAATTTAGGTAGTTTAATTTCCATGCTTGTAGTAGTAATTAAAATGAAAACCCAAAAAGATTTCTCGTTCTTCTTTTAGTTGTTGGGAGCTTTCCCGTGTAAATAGTTTTATTTATTTTCTTTCCTTTGGGGGCCAAGAGTAGAAGACCATATTGAAAATCTTTAGTGGCTCTCATATGCATGATTGTTGATTTAACTTAGAGCCCATATTACTTTGTCTTCTCTCTTGAATTGAATGCTTGCAGATTCCAGCTTAATCCAATGCACGTGTACTATTATTATTATACACACCGTTCGGTCGTGCAAGTGAAAGGCAATAAGGACGATATATGATGGACTGATTGAGATGAGAAAAGCTGGTATGAACTCGACCTCTCTTGTTTTTGTAAATATGATGACTTCATTGTTCCTGATTCAGCTTATTATGAAGTAAACATATTTGCAATGACATTCAGAGATTATAGTTGCTTGTGCCATGCTTAATTAGCTATGAGTTATAATGGTTTACCTTGCGTGCCAACATTCTATTAAAATGATTATGATGTGGTATGATGGGATGGTATCCTCCTTTGAATGAATTAAGTGACTCGACTTGGCACATGTTCACGCATGTAGTTGAAACAAATCAACATATCCTTCACGATATTTATGGTCATGGTGTATTATATCCTACTCATGCTTGTACTCGATGTAAATTAATTTTAATGCATGTTCATGACTGTTGTCGCTCTCTCAGTTGGTCGCTCCCCAGTCTTTTGCTAGCCTTCACTTGTACTAAGCGGGAATACTGCTTGTGCATCCAAATTCCATAAACCACAAAGTTATTCCATATGAGTCCACCATACCTTCCTATATGCTGTATCTACCTGCCGTTCCAAGTAAATTTGTATGTGCCAAACTCCAAACCTTCAAATGAAATTCTGTTTTGTATGCTCGAGTAGCTCATGTTTCAACTAGGGATGTCTGTATCTTCCATGCTAGGTGGGTTATTCTCAAGAGGAGTGGACTCCGCTCCTCATTCACGAGAAAATGGCCGGTAACCGGGATGCCTAGTCCCATGATCAAAAAGATCAAAGCAAAACAAAATAATTAAACAAAAAAAACCCAGGGCTATTGTTAGTTGGAGGCACTCGTTGTTTCTAGCAAGCCATGGATTGATGCTTGTTGGTGGTGGGAGAGTATAAACTTTTACCATTCTGTTTGGGAACTGCCTATAATGTATGTAGCATGGAAGATATTGCCATCTCATAGTTGTTGCGTTGATAGTGAAAGTATGCCGCTCAAAATGTTATTCATCTCTATTTTAAAATCAAGCTCTGGCACCTCTACAAATCCCAGCTTCCCTCTACGAAGGGCCTATCTATTTACTTTTATGTTGAGTCATCACCCCCTTATTAAAAAGCACCCGCTGGGAGCACACTGTCATTTGCATTCATTACTATTAGTTTATATTGGGTACGACTTGACTGGATCTCTTTTACCATGAATTACAATGTTTAGTCATTCCTTGATCTTTAAAGGTTCTCTGCTTTTATGTTTTGCGGTCTCGGAAAGGGCTAGCGAGATACCATCTTGTTTTTTGATAGAGAACGACAGTGGGAGAGGCTCCCACTGACTTTTGTATTTACTCACAAGCAGATGTTACATGGTTAAATTTGGGGGTTTTGTAGGGCTCCCCTCAACCCTATTCACAAAAAGATGAAAAACCCTGCTGTCTACAAGTTTGGAGTATAAGAGTCTAAGAAGGGAGGAAGCTCTTCTTTACAATTATGAGCAAGGAGGCCCAACAAATGCTTGAATCTATCAAGCCATGCAATGAACAAGTGTGGCACTCCTCTGAAGAATTCATTGTTCCTCTCCTTCCAAATGCTCCAAGCGGCCAGCAAGAAGATGTCCATGAACAGTGGTTGCCTCCAATGGGTATTACCTTCATGCAGAAGGGAAAGCCTATTGCCATCATGCGGCCATCTCAGGCCTACCTTGTCCCAACATCATTGGCTAAAGGGGCACAAGAAAAAGTGATGTTCAACTGTTTCCTCAGGAGGATTGTGGTAGAGCATACACGCATAGTTATTGTCTACCACAACATAATGCCTATGTTTCAACATGTTTCGCGTGTTTAGGCGGTCAACTAGTAGCAGCCAACCAAACATTTTGAATTTGATGGGGCTCTTCGCCTTCCAGAGCCAGAGAAAGGCATCATCGGCGACTGTCTCCCTAAAATAGTGGTTGTAATAGTTTTTGGCCGAGAATTTTCCATTGAGGGTACTAACCCAGGTATCTACAATACCCCTCTCTGGAATGACATGCATCGAGCCCCTCTGAATCTCTCTGACTTCCTCGCTTGCTTGTGCGGATAGGGGCAGATGGAAAAGCATGGATGGGTTCGTTGCTTGCAAAGCATTGCAGACAGACTCATCCTCGTTTGTGGCAAATGAGAAGGCTCTGGGATAGATCTCAGAGAGCTGGGTTTCCTGGTCGTGCACTAACCACATGTCCTTCCAGAACAGAACTGAAGTCCCATCACCAACTGTAACCTTGGAGATCGCTCGAAAAACATGGTTGAGCTGCATGATATCGCGCCACCAGAAGGACCCGATCGGATCAACTGCATGTGGTACCGTGTTCACATAGTATGTGTCCCAGATCAAAGTCACCCACGGTACATCCAGACGGTTATAGAATTTAGAAAGGTGTTTGAGGAGTAGTGCCACATTTTGAGTTTTGATGTCAATCGCCCCAAGACCACCTTTGCGCTTTGGCCTACAAACCAACTCCCAAGCGGCCAAAGAATTATTTTTGACGCCTGCCTCAGTGTTTTTGGCGCACAAATAGTATCTATGCAACTTGTCAATGTGCTCAATCACCTTTGGATGTAGTTTTAGTGTGCACATAGCATAGATCAACATGGATGTGATGGTGGAGTTGACCAACATGAGTTTGGCGCCAGCTGAAAGCAAGGATAGGGTAGTGGACAGCTTCCTCTCAATCCCACACACCAACGGCATGAGTTCAAGCAGCGTTGGTTTCGTCGTTCCCATAGGAAGTCCCAGGTAGGTAAACGGAAGCGATCTAACATTGCAGCCAAAGATTTCAGCCAAGACAGAAGCCTGCTGCAGGTCAAGATTGATGGGAATCAGTGTTGACTTGTGGAAGTTTATTTTCAGACCAACAGACTCAGCATAATCTACCAGAATGGACTTCATGTGGGCGGCTTGATCTGGGCAAGCAGGCATGACCAGGATCGTGTCATCGCGTACTGAATCACCGGATAATCACCCCTCTGATTGCATGGAAAAGGTAGATCAATTAAACCTTGGGAGTAGGCACCATTAATCGCCACTTGAAGGAGGTCAGCTGCTAAAACAAAAATGAGCGATGATAGTGGGTCTCCCTGTCTCACTCCACATTTACACAGAAATTTCCGGCCTGGGACCCCATTCAAGAGAACCGAAGAAACCCCGGTGGCAAATATAGATTTCATCCAACCAAGCCATTTGTCATCAAAACCCATGTGCTTCATGATCTGCAACATCGGTTCATGTTCTATTGTGTCAAAGGCTTTGGCAAAATCAAGCTTGAGTAGCACTATCTCTCGCGATGAGGCTTGGCATTGGTGGATGTACTCAAAAGACCACGCCAAAAAGTCCTGGATGGTTCGCCCTTTGAGGAATCCATACTGATTCCTATGGATGATTTTAAGAATGACTTTGCGGTTGGCTAGAATTTTCGTGATGATTTTCAGACAACAATTGAGCAATGTTATGGGTCTAAAATCGTTAGGCGTTACAGGAGAGGAGATTTTCGGAATGAGAGTGATATAACCCTCACTGATACTGGTTATGTCAAGGTGGCCTTCGTGGAAGTCGCGACACATTTTGTAGATATCTTCCTTGATAATGTGCCAACAACTTTTGAGGAAGCAACCATTAAAGCGCATGTTTGTGGGTTTAGAGGTCCCCAAGCGCATGTCAAGGTGGCCTTCGTGGAAGTCACTAGGCATCTCTTTGATCACTGCATCGATCTCATCGGTAGAAAAGGGGGCCAAAAGCACCTCCAAACCCTCCACCTTTTGTATGATACGGTTAAGATCAAAGCGCATGTTTGTGGGTTTAGAGGCCCCCAAGCGTTCTTTGTATGTGTTGAACAACACACCTTCTTTGCCAGCATGATCAGTGACCTCAACATCTTCGTCCTACAAACTGGCAATTGAGTTGTGTCTAAATCTCTCTATAGCAAATGATTGGAACAGCTTAGTATTCTCATCCGCAAAACTGAAGTATCTAACAGTGCATCTTTTCCTCCAATATTTATTTTGATACTTGAGAAGACAGTTAAGGTATCCTTTCAAGATACGTCTGAAGTTTGCTTCCGGGACAAACAATACCCTCTTTTCTTCTAGATCGTCAAGATTAGCTAAGGCTTCGTTGCTGCTTTGGATCATATTTTTCAGGTTGGAAATACCTCTACTCCAACGTTTGAGATCATAACGGAGCATTTTGAGCTTCTTATAGATGACTGCTGCAGAGTTGGAGGCGTGGCAAGGTTTACTCCAAGATCTGGCCCCAACTTCAGAGAAACCAGAGTGATTGACCCAGAAGTTTTCAAACTGGAAGAGGTTTGATTTTGGGATTTTGGACTTAATTGAGAGCACGCACGGAATATGGCCAGAAATCGGTTTTCCCAGAGGCAGAACCATAGTATTAGGAAAAGAGGTGGTCCAATTCGAAGATGAAAAGAACCAGTCAAGCTGCTCCAGGAGCGGGTCATCCTGCATATTGCTCCACATGAAGGCTCTACCCTCAACTGGGATTTCCATTAAGGATTATGCATGTATAAGCTCATTGAATAACAACATATCAGAAGCATCTCCTCCCGGCTTATTTCTGTTGTCAGTGGACCATATGAAATTGAAGTCACCCAAAATTGACCAGTTTTCATCATCCGGTATATTGAGATCAAAAAGCCAGGAGGTAAAATCCGCCTGTCTCTGGCCCGTACATGGGCCATTGACATTCACCAGGTTCCATGATTCATTCGACTGACTAGCCAGAAAGGAAACATCACCGCAAAGGATTCCACGTGCCATGGTGTGCCAACAAAAACAGAGCTATTCTAGATAGTGATAATGCCGCCCGACGCCCCAATAGATGGCGCAAAAACAAATTTATCAAATTGCTTGGTGCAGAAAGATTTAATAAACGCTAAATCAGAAGATTCCCGCTTGGTTTCCTGAATACATATCACTGAACAACCACTAGAGTCGATAGCATTTCTAAGCGCCAAAAGTTTGCTTTCAGAGTTAATCCCTCTGATGTTCCACGACAGAACGTTCCATGATTTATTCATGAACAGAATAAAATCAGACAACCTCATCAGGGGCTATCTGCTGGGTAGCCAGCAGCTTGTCTTCAGAGATGTCCTCAGGAGCAATGCCGCATCGATCGCCCACCTGCTGGAGTTCTTGAATGGATGTTGGTGGAGGGCACGACGCGGCTGGAGTAGCAGCCGTGGAGACAACATTGACGGTTGGGACGACCCCGGCCTTCACCCGCGAGCGACTGTGCTTGACATCAGTAACATTATTAACCTTGAAGCCATCATACTTGTTCGAGCGAGTGCTCCTTCGGACTGCAGTGGTGTCCAGAGGAACCTTGGCAGTATGGGATGCAACAACATTAAACAAGGAGGAGGACGCCAACAGTTGAAGTGCATTGCCAGATGTTGGGGCATTCGGGTCAGCCTGGATTAAATTGTCAAGTGGCACAGAAGGAGCTGAAACAACAATCTCTTGCGTCTGAAACAAGGTACCATCATCCACAAGGGCCACATCAGTTATAGCACCCGAAAGTGCAGATAAGTGTAGAGGTCCAATGCAAACACCCATTTGGAAGCGAGCACTGAAAATGTTGGACATGTGGTCAGGTTCAGGCTTCAGAGTCTACAACCAAAGAGCACAAGCTGCCTCCAAATGTTTCTGAATAAGATTGAAAGGATTGATAGGAAACATAACAGTCTCAGCTAGTCCATTGGTGATGGCTCGTGTGTAGATGCGTTTAAGCATAGAGCCCATCCACAGAAGCAGCTCATGATCCATAGCAATGGTGACATAGACTGAGTCACCCCCAGCATGAGTAAAAGCATCTCTAGCAGCCGGATTTCCATTGATAAATCCATCCGCCAGACATTCCACTGCAGCAACTTCATCTTTAGAGGCCCAAACGTCAGATAGATTGTCATGCACATTCTGCTCAGGGTCCACTCCATCCATCGGGGAGGGGCCATCATATTGAAAGAAAGACCTGAAGCTGAAACCTGTGTATGGTCGGGGAACCACAAGCCAAACCCTCCAACCATTTTCCTGAAGTTGCTCTGGAGCAGGGGCAGGGGCATTCCAAGCCTCCTCATTCTGAGCCTGTTGGGCAGCCAGGTCATCCAGATGAGCCTACTGCATGAGAGTGTAAAAAGGAAGCTGATATGGGTGTGGCGAAGCATTCAGCAGCGGTGGTGGCTCCTCAGTGCCCATCAGACCTGGAATTGTATTGCGACCATTGAGAACATACACAGGTACAAACCATGAACGACCCAACCCTGGCAATAAACCTACCCTGGTGACAAGCAAGCTGTGAGGAACCTCTGCAACATCCTTAATATGACATTTAACAAGAACTCTGGCCTTGTTTTAACCCGGGCGAGGCCACACCAGAAGTTTGCCAAAGTTGGATACTGCCTTATGCACATAATGCTCAGTCTGATAGTCCATAGGAAAGGCAAGCATCATAATCCAAACCTCATACTCAAACGCGGGCATGCGCATGTTTGGGCCTTCTTCATGCGGAACCAAAGAGAAATAAGAATCATCTGTCAGAGCATGAGGACCTTCTCTAATCGCATTATCCCCGCTTTCGATGTCGGAGAAAACTACACATCCAATGCCCAGCGGATAAATGAAATCATCTAGCAGCTCATATTCAAGATCGACGGTGATGATGCGGCAGACCTCAGCAAGCCAATGCTCCTTCAGATGATCAAGTACTGGGGGCTCAATGGTGACAATGGCATACCTATCATGGTTGCGCGAAGGATCGTCGACTACCATGACCTGGCACTGGATGCGATTAGCAGGACCTCGGTGGAAGGTCGATCCTTCAAGAGCTAAGGCGAAGGGGCGCACCGCAAAGTTCTCCATGGCCGCGGCTTGGGAGGAACTGCAGATTGGAAGTGGAGCGGCCTGTGAGGAGGAGCAAACAGTGGTTTTGTGCGGATGCAGGGGCAGCAGGGTTGGCAAACTCGAGGCGGACGTCTCTACACCTGATTGGGGTTTTTGGCAGGCGGACTTGACTACACCTGCATAAGGGAGGCGTATCGTCGAGCAATAAGAAGGAGCCACGTCCGAAGGGTGCGGGATCTTTTGCTTCTGAATCCAAACAAGATGTGCTTTCGAATCCCGTTTTCTGCGTGTTGCATGAACCACCATATGATTACCTACCATAGAGGATCATGTTTCACTGTTGGGTAGGATCTCATTAGATTTGGACGCGTGGGGTATGATCGGTGCCCAACAAAGCTTGGATAGTTTATGACACATAGCGGGCTTGCGGGCCCTGTGACCAATATGCTGACAAAAATGACATCTGCTAAGCCAAGGGCATTTCATAGATCGGTGGCCCGAGGCCAGACATGCAGATCAACTTAACGTGGTAGACCAGCCAGATGTGCATGGCACATGATGTGGAGAGTCATGTATGGCAATATCGTCCCTTGGTGCAGAACATGAACAATTCCCTGTGGTATCACCACAACACTGGCAAAAAATGCCTGTGCACAAAGATTCCAAATGGCCAAAACGATCACACTGCAGGAAATGTTGAAGCTGATTATATATATAATGCTTTGTTGGACAGAACGAATATCAGCCATTATCATCACACTATCATTGTCGTAGCCAGCCTGCCAGCCATCTAAGATATGAAAGAGCTTATCAGTTGGAATGGAATCCCATAAACCATGTTTAAACCGCTGGCCCTGAAAAGATGGTAACTAATTCTAAGAATCCGGCCGGACAGGCAAGTTAACAGTCCCAATATGAAAAAGATGATGATTATCCCGAGAAACCGAAAAAGATAACCTTCCAAAATTGAGATCCGGTGTGTCACCTTCACCAGAATGTCCCACCGTCGGCGTGGTGATGAGCCCAAACTTCTCAAAAACAGAGAGAGAGAGAGAGAGAGAGAGAGAGACCGTGTCAGAGACCGCCATAGATTTAGATGCTAGCCATTTAAACTTGATAGCCGGGCCAGGTGAAGAGGCTAGATCATTGATCTCGGAATCCGCATTCCATCCAAATAATTGAACATGAGACTGAGAACCACGATGGAGATGGAAGTGACATATGAAATCCGGCCAAATGCAGTCTCGAAGGCCATACATGAAATGTCCAACACGATTAGATGCCACTGAAAACCGGAAATGTTGATCACCCAGACGAAGCAGCTTGAAACCATCACTGATTCCACCAATGCAAGACCGAAGAGCCAATCCCACAGATTCCACTGAGAGAGGAAACGAGGCCAAGGAGAAAGAAACTTCAAGGAAGAACTCCTTGGAGTTGGGGTTGGGGAAAAAGTGAACCATAGATCCAAAGCGAGCACGCACCTGGCACTCGATCTTTGAGGCCGGGGGAGAAATCCCAATGGAGGAGGCCGTCCATTGAGGTCGCCGGGAGGGGTAACTAGGGCAGGGAGTCGCCTTGGGAGGGTGGGAGGGTGGGAGTCGCCATCAAAACATTTGAGATAGGGTGGGAGATACCATCTTGTTATATCATATTATGATTGTTTTGAGAAAGCGTTGTCATCCGAGTTTTATTATTATTGCTCGCTAGCTGATTATGTCGTTGATATGAGTAAATGTGAGACCTAAGTGTTATTGTGAATATGGTTAGTTCATAATCTTTGCTGAAAACTTGAATGCTGGCTTTACATATTTAAAACAACAAGAGCAAATAGAGTTTGTAAAAGTTTTTCTTTATCACTTTCAGTTTATCAACTGAATTGCTTGAATTGCAAATAGAGTTTATAAAGGTTTAAGCTTGGGGGGGTTTATACGTCTCCAACGTATCTTATTTTCCAAACACTTTTGCCCTTGTTTTGGACTCTAACTTGCATGATTTAAATGAAACTAACCCGGACTGACGCTCTTTTCAGCAGAACTGCCATGGTATTGTTTATTGGGCAGAAAACAAAAGTTCTCGGAATGACCTGAAAATCCACGGAGATAACTTTTGAAAAATATAAAAAGTATTGGCAAAAGAATCAAGGCCAGGGGGCCCACACCCTGTCCACGAGGGTGGGGGGCGCGCCCTCCCCCCTGGGCGCGCGCCCTGTCTCGTGGGCCCCCTGATGATCCACCGACCTCAACTCCAACTCTATATATTCCGTTTCGCGGAGAAAAAAATAGAGAGAAAGTTTCATCGCGTTTTACGAAACGGAGCCGCCGCCAAGCCCTAATCTCTCTCGGGAGGGCTGATCTGGAGTCCGTTCGGGGCTCCGAAGAGGGGGATTCATCACCGTCATCATCATCAACCATCCTCCATCACCAATTTCATGATGCTCACTGCCGTGCGTGAGTAATTCCATCGTAGGCTTGCTGGACGGTGATGGGTTGGATGAGATTTACCATGTAATCAAGTTAGTTTTGCTAGGGTTTGATCCCTAGTATCCACTATGTTCTGAGATTGATTTGCTATGACTTTGCTATGCTTAATGTTTGTCACTAGGGCCCGAGTGCCATGATTTCAGATCTGAACCTATTATATTTTCATGAATATATGTGAGTTCATCCTATCTTGCAAGTCTATAGTCACCTATTATGTGTTATGATCTGACAACCCCGAAGTGACAATAATCGGGATACTTCTCGGTGATGACCGTAGTTTGAGGAGTTCATGTATTCACTACGTGTTAATGCTTTGGTCCGGTACTCTATTAAAAGGAGGCCTTAATATCCCTTAGTTTCCACTAGGACCCCGCTGCCACGGGAGGGTAGGACAAAAGATGTCATGCAAGTTCTTTTCCATAAGCACGTATGACTATATTCGGAATACATGCCTACATTACATTGATGAACTGGAGCTAGTTCTGTGTCACCCTATGTTATAGCTATTACATGAGGAATCGCATCCGACATAATTATCCATCACTGATCCAATGCCTACGAGCTTTTGACATATTGTGCTTCGCTTATTTACTTTTCTGTTGCCACTGTTACAATTACTACAAAACTGCTATCTTTACTTTTGCCACTGTTACCATTATTATCATACTACTTTGCTAGTAAATACTTTACTGCAAATACTAATTTATCCAAGTGTGGTTGAATTGACAACTCAACTGCTAATACTTAAGAATATTCTTTGGCTCCCCTTGTGTCGAATCAATTAATTTGGGTTGAATACTCTACCGTCAAAAGCTATTGCGATCCCCTACACTTGTGGGTTATTGATGACCCACAAGTGTAGGGGATCTATCGTAGTCCTTTTGATAATAAGAGTGTCGAACCCAACGAGGAGCAGAAGGAAATGATAAGCGGTTTTGAGTAAGGCTTTCTCTGCAAGCACTAAAATTGTAGGTAATAGATAGTTTTGTGATAAGATAAATTGTAACGAGTAACAAGCAATGAAAGTAAATAAAGTGCAGCAAGGTGGCCCAATCCTTTTTGTAGCAAAGGATAAGCCTGGACAATTTCTTATAATGAGAAAAGATCTCCCAAGGACACATGGGAATTATCGTCAAGCTAGTTTTCATCATGCTCATATGATTCGCATTCGGTACTTTGATAATTTGATATGTGGGTGGACCGGTGCTTGGGTACTGCCCTTACTTGGACAAGCATCCCACTTATGATTAACCCCTATTTCAAGCATCCACAAATACGAGAGAAGTATCAAGGTAAACCTAACCACAGCATTAGACATATGGATCCAAATCAGCCCCTTACGAAGCAACGCATAAACTAGGGTTTAAGCTTCTGTCACTCTAGCAACCCATCGTCTACTTATTACTTCCCAATGCCTTCCTATAGGCCCAGATAATGGTGAAGTGTCATGTAGTAGACGTTCACATAACACCACTAGAGGAAAGACAACATACATCTCATCAAAATATCGAACGAATACCAAATTCACATGACTACTAATAGCAAGACTTCACCCATGTCCTCAGGAACAAACATAACTACTTACAAAGCGTATTCATGTTCATAAATAGAGGAGTAATAATATGCATTAAGGATCTGAACATATGATCTTCCACCAAGTAAACCAATTAGCATCAACTACAAGGAGTAATCAACACTACTAGTAACCCACAGGTACCAATTTGTGGTTTGGATACAAGATTGGATACAAGAGATGAACTAGGGTTTTGAGAGGAGATGGTGTTGGTGAAGATGTCGATGGAGATTGAACCTCTCCCGATGGGAGGATCGTAGGTGATGACGATGGTGATGATTTCCCCCTCCCAGAGGGAAGTTTCCCTAGCAGAACAACTCTGCCGGAGCTCTAGATTGGTTCCGCCAAAGTTCCACCTCGTGGTGGCGGAGTATCGTCTCGTAAGCTTGCCCATGATTTTTTTTCTAGGGTAAAAGCCTTCATATGGCAGAAGATGGACACCGGAGGGCCACTAGGGGGCGCCCAGTAGGGGTGGGCGCGCCCCCCACCCTCCTGGCCAAGGTGTGGGCCCCCTGAGGTGTTTCTTCCGCTCAATAATTCTTATTAATTCCAAAAATAAGTTTCGTGGAGTTTCAGGATTTTTGGAGCAGTGGAGAATAGGTTTCCAATGTTTGCTCCTTTTCCAGCCAGAATTCCAGCTGCCGGCATTCCCCCTCTTCATGGTAAACCTTGTAAAATAAGAGAGAATAGCCATAAGTATTGAGATATAATGTGTAATAACAGCCCATAATGCAATAAATATTGATATAAAAGCATGATGCAAAATGGACGTATCAACTCCCCCAAGCTTAGACCTCGCTTGTCCTCAAGCGGAAGCCGTTATCGAACAATAGGTCCACATGTTTAGAGATAGAGGTGTCGATAAAAAATAAAATACGGACATGGGGGCATCATGATCATTCTTATAACAACAACATAAATAGATTTCTTCATATGACTTCTTATGCTCGAGTAACAATCAATTCACAATGTCAAGTATGGTTCAGAAACTTCATTGGAAGCTAACAAACTATAATCTCAGTCATTGAAGCAATTGGAATTTATCATAACATCAGAAAGAGTGAAGAATAGGGCTTTTCAGCAAGTCCACATACTCAACTATCATGTAGTCTTCTACAAATGTTAACACTCACGCTATACTTGTGGTTATGGAGTTTCAGCCGGACACTGAGAAAGATAGGGGCTTATTGTGTTGCCTCCCAACGTATTCACCTTTAGGTGATGTCAACAATAATAGTCCATGCTAACTTACACCCAATTGGATATATATATCATGATCTTTCAAACACGAGGAGCTTGCCAAAGGATAAAATGAAAAAGGGAAAGGTGAAGATCACCTTGACTCAAGCATAAAGTAAAAACATAAAGTAAAAGATAGGCCCTTTGCAGAGGGAAGCAGAGGTTGTCGTGTGCGTTTTGGGTTGGATGCATGAAATCTTAATGCAAAAGAACGTCACTTTATATTGCCACTTGTGTGTGGACCTTTATTATGCAGTCCGTCGCTTTTATTTCTTCCACAACAAGATCGTATAAAGCTTATTTTCTCTGCACTAATAAGTCATACATATTTAGATAGCAATTTTTATTGCCTGCAACATGACAACTTACTTGAAGGATCTTACTCAATCCATAGGTAGGTAGGGTGGACTCTCATGACAAAACTGGGTTTAAGGATATTTGGAAGCACAAGTAGTATTTCTACTTGGTGCAAGGAATTTGGCTAGCATGAGGGGGAAAGGCAAGCTCAACATGTTTGGAAGGTCAATGACAATATACTTTAACTGAGATGTGAGAAAACATAAACCATTACGTTGTCTTCCTTGTCCAACATCAACTCTTTTAGCATGTCATACTTAATGAGTGCTTCACAATCATAAAAGATGTCCAAGATAATATATTTTTATGTGAAAACTTCTCTTTCCTTATTACTTCCTATTAATTGCAACGATGACCAAAACTACGTTTATCAACTCTCAACAACTTTTATGCCTAATACTTTCTATGTGTGAAGTCATTACTATCCATAAGATCAATATGAACTCTTTTATTCTTTCTACTTTCTCAAGATCATAGCAACATATCAAAGCCCTTGACTCAACACTAATCTTTATTATAGATAGCTCACGGACTCGATTACATAAAGAGATCACAAAGCAAAACTCAAAACTACTTGATATCAAAACTTTAATCTACTAGATCAAGATACTACTAAAAGGATCAAACTAAATAAAACGGTGAAGATAAGAGTGTGATGGTGATACGATACCGGGGCACCTCCCCCAAGCTTGGCAGTTGCCAAGGGGAGTGCCCATACCCATATAATTATGTCCTCAGAGGTGGTGAAGTAGGAGTTGTTGATGATGTAGGCTTGTCGTCCATCTTCCAAGGCATAGGCTCACCATCATAGAAGGATGATCGAGTCTCTGGGATCCTTAAATATGTAGCCAAACTCATTCTCTTGAATCTATATTCATACTCACAGTTCTAGTTTTGCAGGTCATAGATCTGGTCTTGGAGGTGCTCGATTTTCTCTTGAAGCTTGAAGATGGTTTCCCTAATGACTTTGGCATCTAGCTTGTAGTTGTTGGTGAACTCCGTGATCATCATCTGGTTGGCGTTGAGTCCACGCGCCACCATTCCTTGGCACTTGAAGACTTGCTGCTCCATGGCTTCGAGCTTTGTCTCCACGCTTCTGATACGCCTTGGTCCCTCCACATTGCGGATGTGCAGCACCCCCTCACGCATATCAATGGTTGAGGGTGTTGCAGGTCCTCGCGAGATAGGGGTTGATAACCCTCTTGAAAAACTTGTCCTTGGGAGCGCCTAGAGACGCCATGATGCTCTAGATTTGTAACAGAAAACAGCTCGAAACAAAAACAGAGGATATTTGCGTGATACGGTGGTAAAAACCTTTGGGAGTTTATATAATGAATTTTTACCGACCAAAATACGTAACTTGCAAGAAACGGAGTCCGAGAGGCACACGAGGTGGCCACGAGACAGGGGGGCGCGCCCCGTAAGGGTGGGCGCGCCCTCCACCCTCGTGGAGGCTTCGTGTCCTTCTCGGACTACTTCTTTCTTCCTAAAATTATTAAATATTCCAAAATTGATAAAAATTGCCATTAGAATTGTTTTGGAGTCGGTTTACTTACCGTACCACATACCTATTCCTTTTCAGAGTCTGGAACATTCTGGAAAGTGTCCCTTATGTATTCCTCCGGGGTTACGGTTTCAATAATATTAGTTTCAACATTGATAGGATTACCTGAGATATAAGTTTTAATTCTTTGACCATTCACCACCCTCGGACTTGTGCCTTCGAAGTTGTTGATTTTTATGGCACCAGAACGATAGACCTCCTCGATAACGTAAGGACCTTCCCATTTAGAGAGAAATTTTCCTGCAAAAAATCTTAAACGAGATTTGAATGATAACACATAATCACCTACGTTAAACTCACGCTTTTATATCCTTTTGTCATGCCAGCATTTGACTTTTTCTTTGAATAGCTTGGCATTCCCATAGGCTTGGGTTCTCAATTCATCAAGTGAGCTAATATCAAACAACCTCTTCTCACCGACAAGTTTGAAGTCATAGTTGAGCTCTTTAATAGCCCAATATGCTTTATGTTCAAGTTCTAGAGGTAAATGACAAGCTTTTCCATAAACAATCTTATACGGAGACATACCCATAGGATTTTTGGACCAATTCTTTCTAGATCTATTGACAGTCTTTTGCAAAATTAATTTGAGCTCTCTATTGCTCAACTCTACTTGACCACTAGACTGCAGATGATAAGGAGATGTGATTCTATGATTAACATCATACTTAGTAAGCATCTTACGGAAAGCACCATGAATAAAATGTGAACCACCATCAGTCATAAGATATCTAGGGACTCCAAATCTTGGAAAAATTAACTTCTTTAAGCATTTTAATAGAAGTGTTATGATCAGCACTACTAGTTGGAATAGCTTCTACCCACTTAGTAACGTAATCAATAGTATGTGTATAACCATTAGAGGCAGGAAAAGGTCCCATATAATCAAAGCCCCAAACATCAAACGGTTCAATAACAAGAGAATAATTCATAGGCATTTCTTGACGTCTACTAATGTTACCAATTCTTTGACATTCATCACAAGACAAGACAAACTTACGAGCATCTTTGAAGAGAGTAGGCCAATAAAAACTGGATTGCAATACCTTATGTGCAGTTCTATCTCCAGCGTGGTGTGCTCCATAGAATTCAGAGTGGCACTTGCGTAGGATCTGTTCCTGTTCATGCCCAGGTACACAACGTCTAATAACACCATCTACTCCTTCTTTATAAAGGTGTGGGTCATCCCAGAAGTGATGTCTTAAATCATAAAAGAATTTTTTTCTTTTGCTGATATGTGAAACTAGGTGGTATAAATTTAGCAACAATGTAATTAGCATAATCAGCATACCAAGGAGTAGTACTAGAAGCATTAACGACCGCTAATTGTTCATCAGGAAAGCTATCATCAATAGGTAGTAGGTCATCAAGAACATTCTCTAACCTAGACAAGTTGACTGCAACGGGGTTCTCAGCTCCCTTTCTATCAATAATATGCAAATAAAATTCTTGGAGAAAGAGAACCCATGTAATGAGTCTAGGCTTAGCATCTTCCTTTTCCATAAGATATTTAATAGCAGCATGATCAGTATGAATAGTAACTTTGGAATCAACAATATAAGGTCTAAACTTATCACATGCAAACACAACTGCTAAGAACTCTTTTTCAGTAGTAGCATAATTTCTCTGGGCAGTATCAAGAGTCTTACTAGCATACTGGATAACATTCAATTTCTTATCAGCTCTTTGCCCTAGAACAACACCTACAGCATAATCACTAACATCACATATAATTTGAAAGGGTAAATTCCAATCAGGTGGCTGAACAATAGGTGCAGTGATCAAAGCTTTCTTAAGTATTTCGAATGCTTCCGCACAATCATCATCAAAGACAAAAGGAATATCTTTTTGCAATAAATTAGTTAGAGGCCTACAGATTTTCCAAAATTCCTGAATGAACCTCCTATAAAAACCGGCATGACCAAGGAAACTTCTTATACCTTTTATGTCCTTGGGACATGGCATCTTTTAAATAGCATCAACTTAGCTTTATCAACTTCACACTACTAGGAAAAGGGCTATAGATGGGATGGGCACTAATGGCGCACCTGTCAGGTGGTGCGCCACTACTATGTACTAATGACGCACCATTTGGTGATGCACCATTAGTGTGGAAGACACTAATGGCGAACCAGACACACGGTGCGCCACTAGTAATAATTTTTTTTCCATTTTTCCATACATACTAATGGCGCATCCGGGCAAAGTGCGCCATTACTAGTTCTAACTAGTAATGGCGCACCAGAATGACAGTGTGCCAGTACTGTATTCTTTTTTTATTCCCCCTCCATCTTGATCCCACCCGCACCCTCCCCCGCTAGCTCCACCGCCGCCGACGACCCACCGCAACCCTCCCCCGCTCCACCGCCGCCGACGAGCACCCGGCCCCCCGCACCCTCCCCCGCTCCACCGCCGCCGCCGATGATATTTTCAAGTAACAAATATGAACATATTTTTTAAAAAATATTACTGTTTTTATAAAAAAAAATATTACTGTTATGATTTAAACAAGTTTTAACATATTTAAACACAAATAAATATCAAACAGCATTTAAAATGCATAAAAAAACTAAGATCGATTGTATTTAAATCGTAGTCTTCATTACTCGATTGTATTTCATGGGCACTTTTTGATATCATGAATATTTTCAAATTTCATGGGCACTTTTTGAATTCATGAGGACACTCGATCTCGATCCCCCTCCATCTCGATCTCGATTCCCCCTCCATCTCAATCCCACCCGCACCCTCCCCCGCTAGCTCCGCCGCCGCCAATGACCCACCGCAACCCTCCCCCGCTCCACCGCCGCCGACGAGCACCCGGCCCCCCGCACCCTCCCCCGCTCCACCGCCGCCGCCGATGATATTTTCAAGTAACAAATATGAACATATTTTTTAAAAAATATTACTGTTTTTATAAAAAAATATATTACTGTTATGATTTAAACAAGTTTTAACATATTTAAACACAAATAAATATCAAACAGCATTTAAAATGCATAAAAAAACTAAGATCGATTGTATTTAAATCGTAGTCTTCATTTCTCGATTGTATTTCATGGGCACTTTTTGATATCATGAATATTTTCAAATTTCATGGGCTCTTTTTGAATTCATGAGGACACTCGATCTCGATCCCCCTCCATCTCGATCTCGATTCCCCCTCCATCTCAATCCCACCCGCACCCTCCCCCGCTAGCTCCGCCGCCGCCAATGACCCACTGCAACCCTCCCCCGCTCCACCGCCGCCGACGAGCACCCGGCCCCCCGCACCCTCCCCCGCTTCACCGCCGCCGCCGATGATATTTTCAAGTAACAAATTTGAACATATTTTTAAAAAAATCATCACTGTTTTTATAAAAAAATATTACTATTATGATTTAAACAAGTTTGAACATATTTAAACACAAATAAATATCAAACAAGATTTAAAATGCATAAAACAAATATTGGGGAGCCTGGGAATTGAACCTAGGACCTCCTAGTGTGTGTGCTGCGTGCTGACCAGTCGGGCTAGTGGGCGGGTTCTGGTGTGGATTGGGTTAGGTGGAATATAACCTGAGTGCTCGAACTATAATAAAAAAACTTTCTAATGGCGCACCTGTGCGGGGTGTGCCATTAGTAAGCTTCCCCCCCCACTCCACCTATTCCCCTCCCTCCCTTCCTCCCCACTCGACCTAATTTGCCCCAACCGTATGCGACCGCCGCGCCTGCACGCCCCCTCCGTCCCCTCCGTCCCCTGCCGCCGCCGCCCCCGACCTCCGCCGGACTCCACCCCCGCCGCCCACGCGCCCCCGCGCCCCCACCACTGCAGCTCCCCCGCGCCATCGTCCCCACGCCCCCACGCTCCCCACAACTGCAGCTCCCCCGCGCCGCCGCCCCCACGCCCCCGCGCCCTGAGCCGGAGGAGGAGGACCAGGAGGAGGATGAGGAGGAGGAGGAGACGACGACCGCCTGCTGCTGCGTGGTCTTGTGCCGGCCTTGAGCCCTAGGGATCCGGCATGATCGCGGCTTCCTCCGGGTCCAAGGTGGCCGGCCGGCGCCGTGTACACCCTCGACTGCAGGTGAGCCCCTCCCCTCCACTTCCTTCTTCTTCTTCTTCCTCTTGCCCTCAACCTTTGCTCTGAGTCCACACCGCTGTGCCGGGCCCGTCCATCTCCGACCGCTGTGCAGGGCACCACCACGCAGGTGACCCTCTGAATGTCAAAATTTCAACATTTTGATGGAGTACAATTGTTAAAGTACAGTCAGAATTGTGTACGATTGTGCCTAAAGTAGATAATAGTGGACTTTAGGCTTTTTTAGAGGCAATACTAGTGAATTTCAGTTAACTCCTTACAATTCAGATCATATTTTGATTGTCGATAATAGTGGACTTTTAAGGCTTTTTTAGAGGCAATACTTAGTTTAGCTGCATTGCGTGGCTATGGGCCGTGAGGCAACACTCATCCATGGTCTATAAGATTGGTATTCAGCCCCCACTGTTGTGAGTAGACATTCATCTGAGTTAGCATCAAGTTTTTGTCTAATAGTAAAATCAAGGTCATTTGCCTGTGGCACCAGTTTTAGTAGACTCTGGAATGAGTTGAGTAGTTGTAGTGGACTTTGGAATGAGTTGAGAAGAAACTCCCAGTGGAAAACAAGTCCAGCTTTGGAATTGATATGCAGTACTACTTGGCAAGTACGTATTGTATTATTTTGTTGTCATTTGGAGCTCACAGAAGTTTGTGTGGGTATTCATGTCATGCAAATGAAGTTGATGTTACTGCCCGTTACTCCTTCCGTCCCACAATATAAGACGTTTTGCAAGCTATACTTTTGAACAACTTATATCAAGTTGTTATCATCACAACTGTAGATTTTTGAGGGGCAAATATGGTTTGTGTCAGCATGTGGACTTTTAAGGCTTTTTTAGAGGCAATACTTAGTTTGCTTTCCTAGGTCTTTTAAGGAAGTTTTGTAGGTCTAGACCTTCAAATTCCATTCCTAGGTAGGGTAGCAACAGCCAGTAGCTTAATTACTTAGTTTTGACTACCTTTGCTGGATGTATTTTGTGATGAAAAAGACTCTTCCTTTGCGCTAGTTTTCCTCTCGTTTGTTGTTACGCAAGATTATGATGATGGAAGAGACATTACTAAAGTGTTAAAGTATGCATGTTTTGCTTAGTTGAAGAATCTGAGATATTGTGGTACGAGTTCGTGGCTTAAATTTGCTTGTTCTTTGTTGTTGCCCATGATGTGCAACATATGCAGCTAGATTGTTCCTGCTCTTGTGTATCTGGTTTTATATTTATCACCTGCCATTACTGGATATTCCAATTGCGGTGTCCCTGTGATATAGGGTTGGCCGTTTAATTGATACACACCAAATTTTGCGGTAGCAGTGGTCATTTCCTGATCAATCATGCCTAGTAGACTTTTTAATTAATTAGGAGCAGTGAACCCTTGTTTTGGAAACTTGAAACTGACTGGCTGTTTAGCAATGTTCAGTAGGACCGAATTGTAGTAGCGCATTTACAGGGTAAGCTTGATGCATTCTTTCCAGTATGTGTTCTTCTCTACTTGATGGTGTGATGAAATGGTGCTTGATCTGAAGTTAGAAAGCAAGAGTGTGACAAAGTTATGTTAGGACGTAGTTTGTGATGATGCTACTTGTGATCTTGTGAGTTTGCCGGAATGTCGATTAACTTCCGTTCCGGCAAATTTGGGTACTTCATATGTCCTATTTTCAGCAAAGGTCATGCTGAAATTTTCCGTGAATTTTAGCATGACTTTGCTAAAAATAGGACATATGGGTTACTTGCGACTAATGCCTGTTATCATTCATGTTTTATGATCTATTGTAAGGGTAATAATTGGTCTCTTCTGCTGCTTATCAGAGATGGCGGGAAGCAGCCACCGCCGCTTTGCGACACCGCAGTACGAGTTGGATGCTTCCGAGTTCTTCAGTATCATACTTGAGACTTCAGTATCATCCATGACGCAGGTATATAAAATGAGAGATCTCCCCTTCACTCATCTCATTATGATATCTGTTGTTTGCTACATCACTCATTGTCCCAAACTGCAGAGGCTGCCTGACAGTTTTATGAACATGCTGGATGAAGATCCGCCAAATAATGTGAAGCTGCGACAGGCCGACAGCGGGTTTCGCAAGCAGTGGGATGTGGAGTTGGTGATCAAGGAGGGCCACATGTACTTGTCTCGTGGGTGGGAGAAGTTCTACCATGCCTACGACCTGCGGCTGGGGTACTTCCTTCTCTTCAGGTACGACGACGACGCCACCATGCTCATCGTGAAGGTGTTCAACGCGACTATGTGTCGCATGCGCTACGCTGACGATGATGATGCCGGTACGTTCTGCCTCTTCTTATTCCTCTACATTTGGCTTTGTCTCACATCGATTGTTAATGTTCACTGTTGCATTTGGACAGGTAATGGGAGCAGCAGCAGCGACACTGGCTACAGCCAAAGCAGTAGCACTATGGCTGTAGCAAAAGCAACACCAATTTTGGCTTTAGCGAAAGCAGCAGCGATTCTGGCAGCAGCATAGACAACAAGAAGGATGATCCGGACTGGAGTGCAGGAGAAGAGGAGCAGAGTGGGGATGAGGAGCTACAGGATGACGATGGGCATCAGGCTGAGGATGACCTAGCGCTGGTGGTGGCTGACCAAGGGCAAGAGATGGTGGTGGCTGACCATGGGCAAGAGATGGAGGTGGCTGAGGATGACCTAGCGATGGTCGTGCCCGTCCTGCCTGAAGGTGGCCTCGCGATGGTGGTGGTGCCTGACAATGACCATGCACCGGTGGTGGCGCCGGCAATCCCACAGCTGGGCGACATGACCACGCCAATTGTGGTAGAAGACTACATCCCACTGCCTCCACTGCCTCCACCGCCTTGCCGCTCTTGGCGCATCAGGCTGAGGAAGGAGAAGGAGAAGAACAATGCATGAGAACTGAACTTTGTCAGGTATGTCAGATCTCCAAAATGATATATATATACTTAGTTACCTATGTTATCTCTAATATGCTTAGTTTCCTATAGGTTAGCTTCATTTTACCAAAGTTGGCTCTAATATCCTAACGTAGAGCTTATATGCTTAGTTTCCTGTAGGTTAGCTCCAAAATAACTTACGTTAGCACAAAATGATCAAGTTTACATAATAAGTTTATAGTCTTTTTCTTATTCTTCTTCTTTTCCAAAATGACATAGGTTAGCTTCATTTTACCTAAGTTGGCTCTAATATACTAACTTAGAGCTTATATGCTTAGTTTCCTATAGGTTAGCTCCAAAATAACTTATGTTAGCACAAAATGATCAAGTTTACATAATAACCTTATAGTCTTCTTCTTATTCTTCTTCTTTTCCAAAATTCTTCTTATTCTTCTTCTAGTGTTCTTATTCTTCTAGTATTCTTCTAGTCTTCTTCTTCTTCTTCTTCTAACTTCTTGTTTATCATTTTGCAGATTTGATTTATTTCACGGAAGCTTGCATGGATGGAGTGCTTCTTTTCCATTTGTGTTTTTATTTTGTATCAATGTGAAACTTTTGTGAATTGATGGATAACGGTGTTGGATGAACAATGTGAAACTTTTGTAATATGTAACGATGGAACTATGTGTTGGCTATGTATGTATATATGATGGAACTTGTGTGTTGGCTATGATTGTTATATGGATGCTTGTTGTATATATATATATATATGTGTTGGATATCTCATATGTGAAATAGTGACCTGAGAATAAGAAGAAAAAATTAAAAAAATTGTTACTAATGGCGCACTACGATGTGGTGCGCCATTAGTATAGCAGACACTAGTGGCGCACTATGGGCAAAACTAATGGCGCACTGCGTGGTGCGCCATTAGTAAAAAATACTAGTGGTGTGATAGTAATGGCGCATCGGTAATGCGCCATTAGTAGGCAAAATCGGTGCACCATTAGTAGGCCTTTTCCTAGTAGTGTCAATACCTCTCTCGGAAATCTTATGCCCCAAGACAATTCCTTCATTAACCATAAAGTGGCACTTTTCCCAATTCAAGATGAGACTAGTGTCTTCGCATCTCTGCAAAACTTGATCAAGGTTGCTCAAGCAATCATCAAAAGAGGATCCATAAACGGAGAAGTCATCCATGAATACCTCACAAATCTTTTCACAAAAGTCAGAGAATATAGCCATCATGCATCTTTGAAAGGTAGCGGGTGCATTACATAAACCAAAAGGCATACGTCTATAAGCAAAAGTACCGAAAGGGCAAGTAAAAGTAGTTTTAGATTGATCCTTCGCTGATACAGGTATTTGAGAGAAACCAGAATAACCATCTAGAAAGCAGAAATGTGTGTGTTTGGATAGTGTTTCTAGCATTTGATCAATAAAAGGTAAAGGGTAATGATCTTTATTAGTAGCTTTATTTAATTTACGAAAATCAATTACCATCCTATAACCTGTAATAATTCTTTGCGGGATCAATTCATCTTTATCAGTAGGAACGACAGAAATACCTCCCTTTTTGGGAACACAATGGAAAGGGCTTGCCCAATCACTATCAGCAACGGGATAAATTATACTTGCCTCAAGGAGCTTTAGTATCTCCTTTCTTACCACTTCTTTCATTTTGGGATTCAATTGTCATTGAGGATCTCTAACCGGTTTCGCACCTTCCTCCAAATTAATTTTGTGTTGGCATAACGTGGGACTAATGCCCTTAAGATCATCCAGAGTATATCCGATAGCAGCACGGTGCTTCTTCAGAGTTTTCAATAATCTTTCTTCTTCTTGCTCTGAAAGGTTAGCACTAATAATAACAGGATATATTTTCTTTTCATCAAGATAAGCATACTTAAGATTATCAGGTAATGGTTTGAGTTCAAACACGGGATCACCCTTGGGTGGAGGTGGATCCCCAAGAATTTCAACTGGAAGGTTGTGTTTCAGCATAGGTTCCTGTTTAAGGAACACTTCATCTATTTCCCTTCTTTCCTTCATAAACATATCATTTTCATGGTCTAGCAAATATTGTTCTAATGGATCAGTAGGAGGCATGGCAATAGAAGCAAGACCAATAATCTCATCCTTACTAGGCAATTCTTTAACACGGGGTTGTCTATGAAATTTAGAAAAATTAAACTCATGTTTCATATCCCCCAAGCCAATTGTAACAACATCCTTTTCACAAACAATCTTAGCATTAACAGTGTTCAAGAAGGGTCTACCAAATATAATGGGACAAAAGTCATCTTGTGGGGAACCAAGAACAAGAAAATCAGCAGGATATTTAACTCTTTCCCACACAAGACTTCAACATCTCTAACAATCCCAAATGGTGTAATAGTATCTCTATTGGCAAGCTTAATAGTTACATCAATATCTTCTAACTCAGCGGGTGAAATATCATGCATAATCTCATTGTATAAGGAAATAGGTATTGCACTAGCACTAGCACCCATATCGCATAAGCCATGATAACATTGATCTCCTATTTTAACAAAAATAACAGGCATGCCTACAACAGGTCTATGTATCTTAGTATCAGGTCTAGCAATATTAGCAGTCTCACCATAGAAATAAATAACATGCCCATCTAAATCATCATCCAAGAGATCTTCAACCATAGCAATACTAGGTTCAACTTTGATTTGCTCAGCGGGTGTATAAGCCCTAGTATTACTCTTACAAACAACGGTTGAAGTTTTAGCATGATCCTTTATCCTAACAGGAAAAGGAGGTTCTCAACATAAGTAGTAGGAACAATAGGATCACTATAAGTGACAGTCTTTTCTTCAACTGTAATAGGTGCAACTACTTTTACTTCAATGGGAGGATTATATTTAAAACACTTCTCCTTAGGGAGATCAATGTGAGTAGCAAAAGATTCATATAAAGAAGCTACTATCTCAGAGTCAAGTCCATATTTAGAGCTAAATCCACGAAAAGCATTGGTATCCATAAAAGATTTAACACAATCAAACTTAGGTGTCATTCCTGACTCCTTACCATCGTCGGAACCCCAATCTGCAGAGTTGCGTTTAATTCTTTCCAATAAGTCCCATTTGAATTCAATAGTCTTCAGCATATAAGAACCATCACAGGAAGTATCGAGCATGTTGCGATCATTGAGAGAAAGACGAGCATAATTTTTTTTTGAATAATCATTTCTCTAGAGAGCTCATGATTGGGGCATGAATATAACATTGACTTAAGCCTCCCCAAGCTTGAGCGATGCTTTCTCCTTTGCGAGGTCAGAAATTATATATGTAATTATGATCACAATGAACAAGATGCATATGATACAACTTCTGGTGAAACTCCAACTTCAATCGTTTATAATTCCAAGATCCCGTATCATCACATAGCCTATACCATGTCAATGCATCTCCCTTCAAAGATAAAGGGAAGACCTTCCTTTTGACAACATCATCGGGAATACCTGCAAGCTTAAATAATCCACAAACTTCATCCACAAAGATAAAGTGTAAATCGGGATGCAATGTTCCATCTCCTGCAAATGGATTAGCTAGCAGTTTCTCTATCATACCCGAAGGAATCTCAAAGTAAATATTTTCAATAAGTTAAGTAGGTTGAGGAGCAACTCTTTGCTCTTCTGGTTGGGGTGAAGATACCCCGAACAAGCCCCTCAAAGGATTAGTTTCCATAGTGACAAGTAACAGAAAATTTCAGCACACTATATAAATGTTTCCTTACCAAGTTCCACTCTCCAAAAGCGCTACACTACCCGGCAATGGTGCCATAAAAGAGTCTTGATGATGCACAAGTGTAGGGGATCTATCGTAGTCCTTTCGATAAGTAAGAGTGTCGAACCCAACGAGGAGCAGAAGGAAATGATAAGCGGTTTTCAGTAAGGTTTTCTCTGCAAGCACTGAAATTGTAGGTAACAGATACTTTTGTGATAAGACAAATTGTAACGAGTAATAAGCAATGAAAGTAAATGAAGTGGAGCAAGGTGGCACAATCCTTTTTAGCAAAGGATAAGCCTGGACAATTTATTATAATGAGAAAAGAGCTCCCGAGGACACATGGGAATTATTGTCAAGCTAGTTTTCATCACGCTCATATGATTCACGTTCGGTACTTTGATAATTTGATATGTGGGTGGACCGGTGCTTGGGTACTGCCCTTACTTGGACAAGCACCCCACTTATGATTAACCCCTGTTGCAAGCATCCGCAACTACAAGAGAAGTATTAAGGTAAACCTAACCACAGCATTAGACATATGGATCCAAATCAGCCCCTTACGAAGCAATGCATAAACTAGGGTTTAAGCTTCTATCACTCTAGCAACCCATCATCTACTTATTACTTCCCAATGCCTTCATCTAGGCCCAAATAATGGTGAAGTGTCATGTAGTCAATGTTCACCTAACACAACTAGAGGAAAGACAACATACATCTCATCAAAATATCGAACGAATACCAAATTCACATGACTACTAATTGCAAGACTTCACCCATGTCCTCAGGGACAAACATAACTACTCACAAAGCATATCCATGTTCATAATTAGAGGAGTAATAATATGCATTAAGGATCTGAACATATGATCTTCCACCAAGTAAACCAATTAGCATCAACTACAAGGAGTAATCAACACTACTAGCAACCCACATGTACCAATTTGTGGTTTGGATACAAGATTGGATACAAGAGATGAACTAGGGTTTTGAGAGGAGATGGTGCTGGTGAAGATGTTGATGGAGATTGACCCTCTCCCGATGGGAGGATTGTTGGTGATGACGATAGTGATGATTTCCCCCTCCCGGAGGGAAGTTTCCCCGGCAGAACAGCTCTGCCGGAGCTCTAGATTGGTTCCGCCAAAGTTCCGCCTCATGGCGGCGGAGTTTTGTCTCGTAATCTTGCCCACGATTTTTCTAGGGTAAAAGCCTTCATATAGTAGAAGATGGACACCGTAGGGCCACCAGGGGGCCCAAGAGACAGGGGGACGCGCCCAGTAGGGGTGGGCGTGCCCCCCACCCTCCTGGCCAGGGTGTGGGCCCCCTGAGGTGTTTCTTCCGCTCAATAATTCTTATTAATTCCAAAAATAAGTTTCGTGGAGTTTCAGGATTTTTGGAGCAGTGCAGAATAGGTTTCCAATGTTTGCTCCTTTTCCAGCCAGAATTCCAGCTGCCGGCATTCCTCCTCTTCGTGGTAAACCTTGTAAAATAAGAGAGAATAGCCATAAGTATTGAGATATAATGTGTAAGAACAGCCCATATAATGCAATAAATATTGATATAAATGCATGATGCAAAATGGACGTATCAGTTATCACCTGCATTGCTTGCAACGGGAGACGTCCAAACATCACTATGAAGTAATTGAAATGGAAAAGTAGAAACAGTTGTAGATGCATGGGAAGACAAATGTGTTTACCTAAGCGACAAGCCTCAGAAGAATGCTCGTCGAGCTTATTACATGAGAAAGAAAAACTCCTAAGAATTTGACGTATAATGGTGGGGGTGGGGTGGCCAAAGCGAGCATGCCAAAGATTGACGCCGGTGGCATGGGCGACGTGTGTGGAGGTGGTGGCACCGGCGTGCACAGGGTAGAGCTTATCAGGACTGTCACATCGGTGAAGGACCATCCGGGTACGGGCGTCTTTTGCAGAAAAACCAATACCATCAAATTCAACAGTAAGTGGGTTCTCACAAGTAAGACGATGAACGGAAACTAGGTTGGTTACTAATTCAGGTGAAACAAGAACGTTAGACATAGTGATCGGTGTGGAAGTGGAGGAAAAACTAGTGCTACCGATATGAGTAATAGGTAAGGAGGAGCCGTTGCCAATGGTGATACAAGTGGATGTGTAAACGGGTGTGGAGGAGGTTAGGTTACCGGGATAACTTGTCATGTGCGCAGTAGCACCTGAGTCCATGTACATGTCGCCTCCACCGCCGGAGCTACTCGGCACGGAGGGGAGGGCGACGAGGAGGGTGTGTCGGATGGCACAGGTACCAGCGGTGGCAGGAGGACCTCGTAGGGCGGTGTCGGGGCCAGCGGGCCATAACCACCGAGGGGAAGCGGCGGCGGGAGGCCCCTGTAGGGTGGCGCCAGGACGGGCGGGCCATAACCACCGAGGGGCGGAAGCACGCCGGCGCCAGTCGGCTGGTAAGGCGTGCCGATGAACGCCTAGTGGCCCGTGGGAAGAGCCTGCGGGATGCCGCCCATCCACGAGTTCTGCCCGGATGCCCAAGGCAAAGTGGGATGTGGGTAGCGTGGTCCCCCCCCCCCGGCGCCTTGGGCCGGCTGCTGCTGCAGGCGGCGGCCGCTGACACCACGCCGGTTGCGTCAGCTGTTGGGGAACATAGTAATTTCAAAAAAAAATCCTACGCACACGCAAGATCATGGTGATGCATAGCAACGAGAGGGGAGAGTGTTGTCCATGTACCCTCGTAGACCGAAAGCGGAAGCGTTAGCACAACGCGGTTGATGTAGTCGTACGTCTTCACGATCCGACCGATCAAGTACGGAACGTAAGGCACCTCCGAGTTCAGCACACGTTCAGCTCGATGACGTCCCATGAACTCCGATCCAGCAGAGATTTGCGGGAGAGTTCCGTCAGCACGACGACGTGATGACAGTGTTGATGATGCTACCGACATAGGGCTTCGCCTAAGCACCACTACGATATTACCGAGGTGGAATATGGTGGAGGGGGGCACCGCACACGGCTAAGAGATCAATGATCAATTGTTGTGTCTAGAGGTGCCCCTGAGGGAGTCCTGGATTAGGGGGTCCTCGGACAGCCGGACTATATACTTTGGCCGGACTGTTGGACTATGAAGATACAAGATTGAAGACTTCGTCCCGTGTCCGGGTGGGACTCTCCTTTGCGTGGAAGGCAAGCTTGGCAATTCGGATATGTAGATTTCCTTATCTATAACCGACTGTGTGTAACCCTAGCCCCCTCCGGTGTCTATATAAACTGGAGGATTTAGTCCGTAGGATAACAACAATCAGAATCATAGGCTAGCTTCTAGGGTTTAGCCTCTACGATCTCGTGGTAGATCAACTCTTGTAATACTCATATCATCAAGATCAATCAAGCGGGAAGTAGGGTATTACCTCCATCGAGAGGGCCTGAACCTGGGTAAACATTGTGTCCCCTGCCTCCTGTTACCATTAGCCTTAGACACACAATTCGGGACCCCCTACCCGAGATCCACCGGTTTTGACACCGACATTGGTGCTTTCATTGAGAGTTCCACTGTTTCGTCACGATAAGGCTTGATGGCTCCTTCAATCATCTATAACGATGTGATCCAGGGTGAGGTTTTCCTCCTCGGACAGATCTTCGTATTCGGCGGCTTCGTACTACGGGCCAACTTGCTTGGCCATCTGGAGCAGATCGATAGCTATGCCCCTGGCCATTAGGTCAGGTTTGGAAGCTTGAACTACACTACCGACATCCATGGAGGCTTGATCTTCGATGGATTCGAGCCCATGACAGGTGCGCCAAACACTCACGAGGAGCATGACTTAGATCTGCCATCGGACGCTATTCGGGAGATCACACATGCGGTTGCCCTGGCTCTTAATCCGGAGCAGATCATGCCATCCAAGGATGGGTGGATGGACCCTGCCAAGGAGGCCGCACATTCAGCGGCGTTAGAGCCGAACTCAGACTTCGCCTCCAATGAGGTCTGTGTCATTAGACCCTCGGACTCGTCTCCGGCTATAGGCTCCAAACTGCGTGCATCCGTGCCTATCGAATGTGATTGGGCACTGATCATGGAGTTTACCTTCGTGGATATCTTTTAGCACTCGCCCTTGGGCGACGTGCTAAATTCATTAAAATCCCTCTCCCTGACAGGAGACTCTTGTCCGAACTATGTCCGGCTTGAGTGGGAAGCGGACGACGAAGAAATCCGTCTCCCACCCACCACCCACTTGATAGCCATTGTCGATGACTTAACCGACATGCTTGATTTTGACTCCGAAGACATCCACGGTATGGACGACGATGCAGGAGAAGAACAGGAACCACCGCCCACAGGGCGCTAGACAGCCACCTCATCATATGATATATATATATGGTGGACACGCCCAAAGAAAGCAATGGCGATGAGGCAATGGAGGATAATCCCCTCGAGAAGCAATCTAAGAGCCGGCGGCGCCGCTCTAAGCCCCGCCATAGAAAAAATGGCGATACCGGCACAAGAGACAACAGCACTCCGGATGGTGCCGAAGACGAAAATAATCCCGCCCAGCCAAGCTTTGAGCAAGCCGGACAGGAGGATGCGCGAGTTAGCCCTGATAAACAGGCAATGGATGGAGATTCGGAGGATGACAATTACATGCCTCTCTCCGAAGATGAGGTGAGCCTCAGCGATGAAGAATTCATCATGCATGAGGATCCCGTCGAGCAGGAGCGCTTCAAGCGCCGGCTTATAGCCACTGTAAAAAGCCTGAAGAAAAAGCAGCAGCAGGTTCAAGCTGATCAAGATCTGCTAACTGATAGATGGACTGAGGTCCTGGCGGACGAGGAATACGGACTCGAGCGTCCAACCAAAAGTTACCAAAAGCGCAGGTTGCTACCGCAACTCGAGGAGGAGGCATTAGAGCCCACACTACCAGCACAGGATGCGGCTGACCGGCCACCTCGTGGCCAAGACAAAGCGGCGTATCAGCCCGAACACCAGCCCGCACCCCGTCGCCAATCAAACAAAAACACTAAGTCCCGGGGCTACACGCAGGACCTATGAGACGTATTGGAAAACAAAGCAGGACAATCAAGATCGATCTACGGATCACGGGGGCGCACCCCATCGCATGGCGATGACCGTCATGCCGGATATACTAAAAGCAAATCCGACCAGGACGAATACAACAGACCAGACTCATCTGAACTACCTCGTGATATAGCCCGGCATAGAGGCGCCGCACACCCCCTATGCCTCACTGACGAAGTAATGGACCATGAATTCCCAGAAGGGTTTAAGCCCGTAAATATCGAGCCCTACGATGGGACTACAGACCCCGTGGTATGGATAGAAGAATTCTTTCTCCACATTCACATGGCCCGCGGGGATTATCTACACGCCATCAAGTACCTCCCACTAAAACTCAAGGGACTGGCTCGACATTGGCTGAATAGTTTGCCGGCAAACTCCATTGGAAGTTGGGAGAACCTGGCAGAAGCATTCTTGGATAACTTCTGGGGCACTTATGTGTGACCACCGGATGCTGATGATTTAAGTCACATAACCCAACAGCCCGGAGAGTCAGGCAGGAAATTCTGGACTCGGTTCCTAACTAAAAAGAACCAAATCGTCGACTATCCGGATGCCGAAGCCCTAGCGGCCTTTAAGCATAAATCTATGACGAGTGGCTTGCCCGACACCTCGGCCAAGAGAAGCCAAAGACCATGGCAGCCCTCATGACACTCATGACCCGCTTTTGTGCGGGCAAGGATCACTAGTGCAGAACCGGCCTTTAGTGCCGGTTCGTAACGGCCTTTAGTGCCGGTTCTCCAACCGGCACTAAAGAGTGGGGACTAAAGGTCCCCCTCCCCTTTAGTACGGGTTCGTCACGAACCGACGCTAAAGTGCGAACACGTGGCACGAGCCAGGCTCGGGTGCGCGTAGGGCTTTAGTACCGGTTGGTAACACCAACCGGTACTAAATGTTTGGTTGTTTTTTTCTTAATTTTTGCTTTAGTTTTGTGTTTTCAATTTAATTTAGTGATTGTTTTACATTATAATGAGTTGTTAAATCATTAGGTGAAAGTACCGCGGATTAATTTCGACTGGAGGATCTAGCTATATATATATATATATATATATATATATATATATATATATATATAGCTAAGTGATCAAGTATATATATATAGCTAAGTGATCAAGTATATATATATGCCATATCGATATTATATACCGCTATCATTACCGCTATCAAACCACCACCAACAGTAGCTTAAAGAAGAAACATTCACTTGTACCAGAAGCAAAAATATCATCGAGTTCAACATGATTGTCATGATATTATAAGCGTTCATATATAACACCACAAAAGCAAATCACTCTTTGAGATTAAGTTCAGAACGAAGAACACGGACATGAAAGGACAAGTACTAAGAGCAGCATGCTAAATCACTCCTGCTAGCTACTCTCTCTCTGGTAAAATAGCACAGAACATGTATAGCTCTCCCAATTCATCAAACTGGAGCATGCAGATGAACCTGTCTCCTAATAATGGGTTGTGCTTCTCATTGTTGCCCCCTAGTACTTCTCTGCGATCGTTAACAATTTTCCTCCAATCTTTCACTATTAAGCATTCATCGCTTCTAGAAATCCTGAATGCATTAATGTGCAATGCAGGATATCTTGGCCGTAAGCTAACAATTGACATGCGACCTTTAGTCTCGATCCCCTGAGGCACAACTATCATTGGGAGTCCCTGTTGAAGAACATCGTATAGTACTTAATTAATATACTTAGCAATGAAAGTTTAGCAAAAAAATTATGTATGCAAAAGATGCACTAAGGAAAAATAGTAAAAATCTTACCATCATTCCTCAATAGATGTGACCGTAGTTTAATACCATCACTATTGGTCGCACATTTTGAATACTAACATTTCTAACTGCAGGAAGAAAATTTCTCTTGACAGTATGAAGATCCTCAAGCTATGAAACATAATGACTTATCTCCTCGCAGTTTAGTTCAGCTCCGGGACAGTAGTAGGTCCTGTCTACCAAGCGTCGGACATGTTTGGTTGAATGGAGATAAGTCGTCAATATAAATTATAGTTGTCAATTATTTTTGAATAAGCAATATCAAAGACAAAAATATAGTTGAGAAGAACTCACATAATGGTAGAATTGGAGGCGTCTGCACATCGACCCATATGTCTCTATTACCTTCAATATCATCTTCCGGACGAATATCAAAGGTCATAACCATACCAGGCTCAAATGCATAAGTCTTGCATAGTGCTTGCCAAGTTTTGCATTCAAAATAGTTGTAAGTGTGTGCATTGTATACTTTGACGTTGAAAGTATAACCATGCTCAGTTTTCCGGTAAACTCTCTTTACCTCCATAGTTTCCATATAATTGAAAACCTATCTTATCCAAGACAAAAATTCTTGCATGGCAGGGGATGTGCTAGTAGAATAGTGAAAATTAAAAATTATAAGTCAGGAAATGAAGCATATATATATATAAGTCATGCTTAATTACGAAAACAGACACTTGTCGTTGTGACTTACTATATCGAATTCGAAGGTCTCATCCAGCTTGATGCTGAATTGCCTATCATCAACAAGGAAATTTATGTCGCACTGGCCACACTGGTCTTCACAGTATTCGCACATAATGAAATTTTTTCCGTCGTCAGACGACATTTCCTATGTTCATATAGGCGAAACACTAAACCCTTACTAATTCAACTAATTCAACTAAGCATTTACTAAAAATAAACTAGTTATATTAATTCAAACAATCTCATATACCTAAATTTTAATTAGTTCAAATAATCTCATATACCTAAATTTTCTTACTAAAAATAAACTACTTCTATTAATTCAACTAGTTCAACTAAGCATTTACTAAAAATAAACTAGTTCTATTAATTCAACTAGTTCAACTAATCACATATACCTAAATTTTCTTACTAAAAATAAACTAGTTCTATTAATTCAACTAGTTCAACTAAGCATTTACTAAAAATAAACTAGTTCTATTAATTCAACTAGTTCAACTAATATCATATACC
>NC_057803.1:664417015-664417646 GCF_018294505.1 Triticum aestivum
ATTAATTCAACTAGTTCAACTAATCTCATATACCTAAATTTTCTTACTACAAATAAACTAGTTATATTAATTCAACTAGTTCAACTAAGCATTTACTAAAAATAAACTAGTTCTATTAATTCAACTAGTTCAACTAAGCATTTACTAAAAATAAACTAGTTCTATTAATTCAACTAGTTCAACTAATCTCATATACCTAAATTTTCTTACTAAAAATAACTAGTTATATTAATTCAACTAGTTGAAATAAGCATTTACTAAAAATAAACTAGTTCTATTAGGGCGCGTTGCCATGTGAGCCTAACTAGGGCGCGTTGCCATGTGAGCCTGCTGGCCCTTCTGTGCCTGTATTTGCTCACCCTAGGTGTGGCAGGCCCACTGGGCAGCGCCCCAACATTTTTTGTGAATAGTTTTGCTTTATTTTTACTTCTATTTACTTTTGAGTAGTTTTTTGCTGTATTTAGTTTCTTTGTGAATATTTTTGCTTTATATAATTTGGTTTCTTTTCTGCATTATTTATTTTCTTCTATTTATTTTTGAGTAACTTTTTTATATAGTTTTTCTCTTCTTCCTCTTCTTCTTCTTCTTCTTCCTCTTCTTCTTCCTCTTCTTCCGCTTCTTCTTCTTCATC
>NC_057803.1:664417746-664420355 GCF_018294505.1 Triticum aestivum
CGCCACCCGCAGCTTGCATCGCTACTGCTACGCCATCCCGAGCAACTTCCTCCACCTCATGACCATTGCCCTGGCCATCCTTCTAACCAACCCCCCTTTCCGGCCCCCTTCTTTAGCATTGGCCACTCCCCCCACACCCGCAACCGTCAAGCCTTGACCAGCGGCAACTCAGAGCCCGTCCCCAGCTGGCGGTGCTCCACATTTTCCGAGCACCGACTGAAATGCCCAATTTTTCGGTGTCCCGAAGGATAGCAATTGCAGGATATAATGTACTTTTCCATTTGAGACCGGTTACCATACACGAGTTACACATACAAATTTGTGAACTTATAATCACAACAACTTGCATCCGGTGAGACAATTAATCGGCACGGCAGCAATTGATTTTAGCATGGCTTACCGACGTAGCAGTTGAGCGTGCTGGCGAACTGCGTGAGCTGTCCAACACAACTGCTGTGCTTGGCAGGGATGAAGTCAAACATACCTGCGCTCGTTCTGGCCGCCAGGTCCGTTGAAGCAGGCCCCATTCATCATCACGTCCCCCTGCGAGTTCCTTGGCAGGGATGAAGTCAAACACACCCAGTCCTTGTACTCGCTGTAGGGTTCGTCCTCCCGCTCAGTCACCGCCTTGGCGTTGTTGTCATCGCGCGTGATGAGCCGGTTCCCCTGGCTGAAGATGATCGGGTTCTGGTTGCCGCCGATGGCGTACATCTGCCAGTGCGTGTAGTCATTGTTCAGCACGTGGAAGAAGCCAAATCGGCACCGTGACAACCACCGTCGATGGTCTCGTTGCTGTTCATGATGAGCTCCTGGGAGAGCCTGATCACCATGGACCGCAGAAGACAATCCAAAGGGGCCGGTCCTGGATTATGCCGAACCGGGGCGTGCCTTTTTTTAGGGACAATGAGCTCGTTGTCGCTCGGGTCAGTGATCACGTAGGTCCTGCCACCGGCGCCGCCCACGGCGTTTTGGCCCAAGCCGCGCGCAGGTGGGGAGCCGCTACCGGTCGCTGGCCCAGTTGGTGCGGCAGCACCAACACCGGTCGATGGGGTACGCACGGGCCGACGTATCTGCTCCCCAGCAGACTGCCGCGCCGTCGCTCGGTGCATGTCCCACTTGAAGCGCTTGAGCTCAACCCTAAGTAGTTCTCGAGTAATATAATAATGACAAATAGGTTAAAAAATATTTTCTTGGACTCAGCTAAGTTCATGTTTTCGATCAGAACATCTCACACTCAAAAACAAAGATTATATCAAAAGTCCAAAACATGTCAGTTTCGAGAGTTGATTAACACACCAGTAGAAAACAGGGCTATCGTACGGGGCTGGCTAGCCCATTAGTCCCGGTTCTTCAACAACCGGGACCAATGAGGGGTATTAGACCCGGTTCATGAGCCCAGGGGGCCGGCCGGGGCATCGTGGGCATAGGTCCGGTTCGTGTCTGGAACCGGGACAAATGGGCCTCGCTCCTAGCCCAAAACCATTGGTCCTAGTTCGTGGCTTGAACCGAGACAGAAGGGAGGGCTTTAGTCCCGGTTCATGCCATGAACTGGGACAAATAACTTGCCTATATATACCCCATCGCCGCGGCAGAGCACTCCACAGTGTTCTGTTTTTTCAAGCCGGCGAGGGAAGGACATTTGGGTGCTCTAGTTCACCTCCTATGCATATGAGGTGTTCGATGAAATGCCCGAGCCACACTAGTTAAGCTTTCTCCTCTCTAAACTCAACCTCCGAGCTTCATTTTCAATGAGATTTGTTTAGATTTAGCGGTCCGTCACGCCCCGTCCCCGCCCCGTCTTCACCGCCGTCGATCGTCCGCGCCAATCTCGTCGCCGGCACCACCGTGGTGAGCCTTTTGTTCTTATCTTCTTTCTGAAAGAAAAAAAATTCTGACTTCAGATAGATACTTGTCTAATTTTCTTACTTTTATTATTCCTTATTATTATATAGTGCGATGGTTTTGGTATCAGCCCCCGTCGGCCCTTGTCTTGTCTATGATTCAGATGTGGTATATATTATCTTTTCATAACTATTTGATTCATTTATTGTTTATGACAATTATGCCGACCAATGTGACATAGATTTTATTTATCTAGGAGGTTGTTGAATCGGAAATTCCAACCGACCCTATTGTCGAGAGGTTAAATTTAGTTGAAGAAGAAAACAATTACTTGAAGAAAAAAATAAGAAAAATTGAGGAGGAGAAGATGATATTGGAGTTGCATGTTGCGGATGTCGTCGATGATCACAAGATCAAGACGGATGCAATGCGGTTGAAGATTAAAAAGATTAGAAAATATGCCATTCATACCGAGGCTTGGTATCATTATGCAGTTGGATCAGTTGTTACCTTGGTTGCGATTATGATCGCATTTGTTGTTGCATTGAAATGTTTTACATAACTTCAATGTATGGTTTAATTAGATGCTCTGGAGAGCTATATGTTGTTCAATGAGAACTATATATGTATGTACCTTGGTTTTAATGCTCTGGAGAACTATGTATGTACTTTGGTTTCAGAGTTCATTTGAAATGCTTTTCAATTTCATGGTCTTATAGTTCAAAATAATCAGTAAATGCATGAAAAATAACAAATGTAGTCAGAAA
>NC_057803.1:664420365-664421685 GCF_018294505.1 Triticum aestivum
GAAAAAATAAAAAAATTGCCACCAACTGGGCCACCACGGTCTGAATACGACTAGAAACTCATCAATGGGCCAGGATTCAGGCCCGCAGTAGGCACAGAAAGCCCAATAAATAGCAAGTAGGCCCGTAAACTAACTAGTTCTACGTTTGCCACTGATATATATCCATCTGTCATGTTTGAATAATAATTGACATGTTGTAAATATTTGCAGAAACTGTGGAGCACTCCCGAGACGAAGCAACATAAGCGATGTTGAGGGACATAATCGCACAAAGAAGTGATATCGTTGCGTCGTTTCTCAATGACACCGATGGTCAGGAAGGACGGGTTAGTGAAGAAGGCTATGATTATGATGGCTCCGGTGACCCATCAATGCCGGTACAAAAAGAGGGCTATGTTCATGATGGCTCCGGTGACCCAATGGAGTTACAAGAAGGAGACCGTAACTAAGAAGAAGCATCACCATCGCACGGGGTCAGGTGGTTACCTCAAAGCCCGACCTTTATGGGACAAGGCTGAGAATGACCTGATTGCTAAAGGGGTCGATCCAGAGACATTGAACTGGCCAGACCGTTGCCGGACTTGGTTCTTCGGGGTTGGCGGAACCTTGGACCCTGTATCAGGGAAGTGCGTTTGGACAGAAGAGCAACTGCAAATACCCGTCACGAGGCTTAAGGAGTACATCGAGAAAGCGCATCAAGGGACGTTCGCTCCAGACAGAGAGAATGACGAGCTCAGAATGGCCCTCGGGAATCTTGAGCACCCTGGACGGACACGAGGCATGCCAGGCTCCATTCCATGGAAGGCTGGCTTTCCGGACGCAGGGGGTTACAAAACCCAGGAAAGGAGGAAGAAAGTGGAGCATAGCCAACTGCAGGCGCTGCACGAAAGGGTACAAGGGCTAGAGGAATGAGAAGCAGATCGCAACAAACGACCTGCCGAAGCTTCCCCTGAAGCTACTCCGCCATCTCAGCAGAGAAGCAGCGTGGCTTTCACCGAGCAGACTCAGCAGCTGAAGCCTGTCTTCACAGCTCCTGCTAGCTATCCTGTGGATGCTATCATAGAGTCTCAACATTGCCACTTTATGACGCGATGTATGGCATTGAAAGTCAAGGCGACTATTGGCTTTGTTATACCTAATGAACCTGACTCAACCTACCACGGCCAGCTGATTCCAGAAGGATATGCTAGGGTGATGGTGGATCAAATAACAGACGGATTTGAGGACCTTCAGCTTGACCACCCTACGGGTGAAGGTGAGATTCGGCTGGGTTCTTCTCTGAAGACTCCATGCCTATGGCGGAAGGAGCTCATCAACCTT
>NC_057803.1:664421695-664423148 GCF_018294505.1 Triticum aestivum
CCCTATTGTCGAGAGGTTAAATTTAGTTGAAGAAGAAAACAATTACTTGAAGAAAAAAATAAGAAAAATTGAGGAGGAGAAGATGATATTGGAGTTGCATGTTGCGGATGTCGTCGATGATCACAAGATCAAGACGGATGCAATGCGGTTGAAGATTAAAAAGATTAGAAAATATGCCATTCATACCGAGGCTTGGTATCATTATGCAGTTGGATCAGTTGTTACCTTGGTTGCGATTATGATCGCATTTGTTGTTGCATTGAAATGTTTTACATAACTTCAATGTATGGTTTAATTAGATGCTCTGGAGAGCTATATGTTGTTCAATGAGAACTATATATGTATGTACCTTGGTTTTAATGCTCTGGAGAACTATGTATGTACTTTGGTTTCAGAGTTCATTTGAAATGCTTTTCAATTTCATGGTCTTATAGTTCAAAATAATCAGTAAATGCATGAAAAATAACAAATGTAGTCAGAAAGGATTGTAAATTGATGATGTGGCTTTGAATGGTGCATTTTGAACACAGAAAAACAATGGAGTTCAAATAAGTTCAAAAAAAATGAAGTCCCTTTGTAACAGACGAGTTTCCGTATGAAACCCTGATACTTCGAAAGAGATTGTCCGTTTTGTACACGAAGTACATCCAATTTTTGCCGTAAGCCTCTGTACTTTCTTGCACATGCTATGTGGGTGAAATGATGATACCATGCCAACTTGGAACCTTTTCAGAGTTCATTTCAAATGTTTTTCAATTTCATGGTCTAATAGCTCAAAATAATCAGTAAATGCATTAAAAATAACAAATGAAGTCGGAAAGGGTTATAAATAGATGATGTGGCTTTGAATGGTGCATTTTGAACACAGAAAAGCTATGAAGTTCAAATAAGTTTTAAAAAATGAAATCCCTTTGTTACAGACGAGTTTCCGTATGAAACCTTGATACTTCGAAGGAGATTGTCTGTTTTGTACACGAAGGGCATCTAGTTTTTGCCGTAAGCCTATGTACTTTTTTGCACATGCTATGTGGGTGAAATGATGATACCATGCCAACTTAGAACCTTTTCAGAGTTCATTTCAAATGATTTTCAATTTCATGGTCTTATAGCTCAAAATAATCAGTAAATGCATTAAAAATAACAAATGAAGCAAAAACAAAATAAAATAAAATAAATAAGTAATTTGAAACAAAATAATATAAACTTTAATAAAATAGATAAGTAGAAACAAAATAAAATAAAAAAAATAAAGTTTAATAACATAAGTAAAATTTATGAAACTAAAATTATAAAAGTATTTTCTGTTCAAAACATTATAAGCAACCTCTAGTATTATTGAAACTAAAATTATATAAAATTGATGCAACTAAAATTATCAAAGTATTTTCTGTTCAAAATCATTAAAAGCAAAAAGAATTTTCATAAAGAACTTTTTTTGTTAGAAACTTTAATA
>NC_057803.1:664428420-664431456 GCF_018294505.1 Triticum aestivum
TGAGATTGGATCGGGAGGAGATATGTTTGGGGAAGCGACGGGAGCGATCGTGCGTCTATGCGTCTGCCGGTGTGTTTATGGTGGTATATATCGCCTCGTATGTACTCCTACGTTCGTGCTGGTGTCGGGGTGGGATTTTGTTCTCTCGGAAACTGAATACGCAACAGCAGCCTTCTTCGATGCATGCAGGCTACCACGATAGTGCTGCTATTGGGCCGGCTGCAAGTTTCGTCACGCTTTTCGTTCTAAACCCGGGCAATGTCGAGACGGGCTGGGTTACACGCAGAGCCAGCCTCCGCCTGGCCCGAGTATTGAAAAAGTCTTTATTTTCGTTTTTTGGACTGTCTATTTAGCATCTGTCCGATTTTTAATTGGATATTATTCAAAATCCCTGACAAATCAACTGATGACAGCTGTATGTTCAGAAACCATCGTTAATTGCATGTTCGTATTTCAAAAATAACTAGTCTGGCCAAATGGGCCTACCTGCAGTTTTGTCACGCTCTTCATGTCCGGGCGGGACCGGATCACGGGCGAAGCTTGAATTCAAAATGTCAGCTTTGGCCTGGCCCGAGTATTGGAGAAGTGGTTAATTTCGTTTATAGGATTAATAAATAACCTATTTTTCCATCGCAAAAAAAAACCTATTTTTGGATTAAACAATGCAACATTATACTATTTTTATGTAACATAATATTACAAAGCACATGTTTTCAAGGCTCGGCAAGGCTTTCACCTGTAATTCTTTGCAGGTTAGGGGATTGAAAACACACTGCATAGAGATCCGAATCGAATACAAAAGATTGATGCATGTGTCTGTGTTTCTTTCGAGAAGGCAAAAGGCTCATAGCGAGTTACAATAGTGCCAGCTCTTGTACGGCATGCACCGGACCAAAACCACGCCAACCTGAACTCGCTACTGAATACTAAAGCTCACCGAACCTGCACTCACTAGTATTGATGAGAACGCAGAAAAACTAATGTCGCTCGCTTGAACCCACAAGAAAAGTGACCCATGGTTGCCACACGTACCAGGTCCCATGACACCAACTTAGATCTAGCTTCTAAAACCGATCGTTGTACCAAGCATGACTAGCTGATGCTAGTACCGCCGGTGGCCTTCAAGTCATCGGGACACCGACACTACCAACACCGAGCGCTCACTGTGTGTATACAATCTGCGAAGAGCTTAACCCACACAAAATATTCTATTGGAAACGGTGGCACCTAGGAGGTGTTGAGGCACACTTAGACACTAGGCCACGAAAAAAAAAGGCAAGCAAGAAATTGGTCACTCAAGAATGAAATCATGCCATATTAACTGCATAGACATGCTAAATTGGCAATGCTCCAACGTTAATTGCTGGTAATTTGCCGAAAGTGCTAATGTGATCCCGAGCACCTGTGTGCTCTTTATCTGTGCCGCCAGCTTGTCTCGTGATGCACACCGCAGGAAGTATAGGCCCATGTATAATTTACGTGTTTGATATTTTATCCTGGCCTATGGCCCATGCCTGACACACAACCTCTGTTTTTTTTGAGGGGACGACCAAATTTATTCATCAAAAACCACAGAAGGTGGGATACAACATTGGTCATGAGGTTGGTCAAACCATACATGACGACCCTGCTGAAGCCTACGAGAAAATTTAGCTAAAGCATGTGCTTCATAATTAGCAGCACGACTTTCGTAAATAAAATTACAATTGAAAAGCAAAGACCTAGACTTGATCTCTCTGATTATTGCACCACTACTACCCATTGCTTCATTGTTGATATCATTCACTGCTTGCTTCGAATCAGAGGCTACCACCATGTTATTGATGTTTAGATCCGCCGCCAGAGCCAGCGCTTCCCTGCATGCTATCACCTCCAACATAGCTGGATCATGCATCCCTTCTATGACTAGGGCTGAGCTGCCCATATACCTTTCCGCGCCGTCCCTGCAAACAGCAACGGCTGCACCCCGAGAGGCAAAGTGCACCCCAGCATCAACATGAATCTTACAAAACCCAGCGGGTGGGGCTTTAGGTCTAGCCACGGTTACACCTCTGGTAGCAGCTGTGGTTCGCACCTGAGGTTTCACCACCTCCTTGATCATGTTCAGTTCTTGGAGATAGTTGTTGATGAAGCTGCATATTGCATGTGGGCTCTGAAAGATCCCTTCATGGATAGCTTTCCGTCTCACCTCTCACTAGTAGAAAAGGGGCCAATGGTCCAGGCCGGTCCAGCCCATTAGTCCCGATTCAATCCAGAACCGGGACCAATGGGGGCATTGGACCCGGTTCGTGAGCCCCAGGGGCCGTCCGGGCCACGTGGGCCATTGGTCCCGGTTCGTCTGGACCTATTGGTCCCGGTTGGTGGGACGAACCGGGACCAATGGCCCTCGCTCCTGGCCCACCACCATTGGTCCCGGTTGGTGGGCTGAACCGGCACCAAAGGACGACCATTAGTCCCGGTCCATTCCACCAACCGGGACTAAAGGGTTGGTCCTCGTTGCGGCCAAAGTTTAGTCCCACCTCGCCAACCGGAGGGGAATCAGACCGGTTTATAAGCCCCTCCCTCTCTGCCTTATTGAGCTCCTCTGAAAATGAAAATAGATGCCCTTATATAGGGAATTTAGGCTAAATTCATACGAATTTCTCTTGAAATTTGTTATGAATTTAATTTTAATTTCCTCTATAAGTGCATCTATGCTCATTTCTGAGTAGCTTTTTATATAGTTCTTTTTTCTTTTCTGCTATAGTTATTTTTTTCTTTTTATTTCTGAGTTGTAGTAAGTCATTAAAAATAAGCATCTATGCTCATTTTTTAGTAAAGTTAATCATAACTATTTTTTCTTCTATTTATTTTTGAATTGTAATAAGTCATTAAAAATAAGCATCTATGCTCATATTTTAGTAAAGTTATTCACAACTATTTTTTCTTCTTTTTATTTCTGAGTTGTAATAAGTCATTAAAAATAAGCATCTATGCTCCTTTTTTAGTACAGTTAATCATAACTATTTTTTGCTTCAATTCATTTCTGAGTATCTT
>NC_057803.1:664431809-664432914 GCF_018294505.1 Triticum aestivum
AAGCATCTATGCTCATTTTTTAGTAAAGTTAATCACAACTATTTTTTCTTCTTTTTATTTCTGAGTTGTAATAAGTCATTAAAAATAAGTATCTATGCTCATATTTTAGTAAACTTAATCACAACTATTTTCTTTTCTTTTTATTTCTGAGTTGTAATAAGTCATTAAAAATAAGCATCTATGCTCCTTTTTTAGTACAGTTAATCACAACTATTTTTTGCTCCAATTCATTTTTGAGTAGTTTTCTATATAGTTTTTTTCTTTTCAGCTATATTTTTTTTCTTTTTATTTCTCAGTTGTAATAAGTCATTAAAAATAAAGAAGAGGCGCAATGCTTGTTAATTTGCTTCAAGCCTTTCGGAATAGTGTCAACTGCACTGCACATAGCTCTGTGCAGTCTACCGTATTCCTCAAGGCTTGAAGCTAACCAACGTGCAGGAGCATTGAGCCTCTTCGTCATCGTCTCTGCACTCAGGGCTTATAAACAGCTGCGAGTGCCTCTCGCTTGGCGAGGTGGGACTAAAAAAACAGCTGCAGGAAGAATCAAAATAAAATAAATAAAATAAAAAAGTGCTACCTAAAGGGCTACCACGGCCTGAATACGACTAGAAACCCAACAATGGGCCAGGATTCAGGCCCGTAATGGGCCCAATAGGCCCACAGGCACATATAATGCGTTTAGGCCCGTAAGCCTGCATTTGAGAGGAGCTCGAGAGGGCAGCGAGATTGGGGCTTATAAACCACTCTCAAGCTCCCTCAGCTAGCGAGGTGGGACTAAACTTTCGTGCCGCGATGCGGGCAACACATGGCCTTTAGTCCCGGTTGGTGGCACCAACCGGAACTAAAGGGGTGCATTGGTACCGGTTCGTGGCACCAACCGGTACCAATGCCCCCCCTTTAGTTCCGGTTGGAGCCACCAACCGGGATCAAAGGTCTTCGTTTCCCGCCCTTTGGGCTGCTGAAAAGAGGCCTTTGGTCCCGGTTGGTGGCACCAACCGGGACTAAAGGGGGCATTAGTCACGGTTGGAGCCACCAACCGAGACCGATGCTCTTGCTATATATACAGGACTTAGCAGTTTTCGATCTCTCCTGCTCCACTCCCGTC
>NC_057803.1:664433855-664440509 GCF_018294505.1 Triticum aestivum
TCTGATATGTAGGTCATAGATTTTTTTTGTTAGATTAGATTTTTTTTTGTTAGATTAGATGTGTAGTAATTAATTTTGTTCATAGAATTTTAATGATTTTTTTGTTCATAGTATTTAGAAAAAGAAAAAAAATAAGAAGTAGTTTATATATAGTTGAACTAGCTAGTTGATTTAATAAACTAATTTATTTTACTATATATAGAAGTAGTTTGTTTTTAGTAAGTACTACTTATTTATTTATAGTAAGTGCTTAGTAGTTGAACTAGATAGTTGATTTAATTAATAAAACTACTTTTATTTAACTATATATAGAATTAGTTGCCGCATCGACGTCGGCGATGCCTATCCGCATCCTCGTCGTCGTCGACTCGGCGGTGGAGGCCTGCTTGATCAGGGCCATGTTCGGGACTAGGCTCCGCCGGGCTGGTATTGGGAGGTGCTACCTTCCGGGGGACGTAGGTTGGTGAGGAGGCAGCTCGTTGTTGACCCGATCCTTGTTTGGTGGCGGTCGCGTGGGCCAGTGACGGTGGTGAGGCATCCGGACACCGCGGAGGTGGTATGTCACCGTGTCAACGAGGAGGACGAGCACGTCCGTCGCTACATGGTTGCATTGGAGGGCAGATTCGACAATACCTGGCAGGTTCTTCAGGGATCTCACTGGAGCTATGATCCTGTGATGGTTCCTTATCTTTGGGAGTCCACCGCTCGCGTCGATACCCGTCGGGCGCTACGGTTCTAGTTGTATTAGTGATAATATTCGACGATGTACGGACACCAAGAGATGATGTACTTTTGCTTATAATTATTGAATGCATGCTAATTTGAATACTATACTTTATTTTATGATTTGGTTTTGCTTATTTTATGATTTGGTTTTGCTTATTGAATGCTCATATTGGATAAGTTCTCCTTCATTTCCGTGTGCTAGACAATTTGATATAATAATGCATTCGGAAATGAAAGGAGAAGCTACGTACATCGATCATCGATAGTCAACCCGTGATTAATAATAAAGATCTAGTTTAATATTTGAATTATGAACGTAGGCCAGAAATGTCGTACTCATCGGACGACGAAAACCGCCCGGGGGAGTGCGACTAGTGCCACGACGACCGAGGTATCTGCGATAGGTTCATTGTGCTAGACGAAGATCGTCGTTTCAGCATTAAGCTCGAGGAGACCTTCGATGTTCATACGGTACGCAACCGACGATAAAAGTTTTTTTTGTAATTACTCATGACTTCAACTATTTTAATCATGACAATATTTTTCATCTTTTCCAATTCGACTAGCTTATCCCATGCTTTGCAAGACGCTATGTCTTGGAGAGGATGAGTTTTGAAGACCATGAAAGTTTCGAAACCAAAAAAATTATCCTAAGTACCCATCATGGTGTGGATTTTCAAGTAAAGCTGCACAATGCTCAGAGTGTAACCCATTTTGGTTGCAAAAATCGGGAAGCACTTTGCAAGATGTATGGTTTTGATGAGGCTATGCTTGTTACCATGGATCTTGGTGATCCTACAATCGAGCAAGAGAGACCTACGATTTTCGTCCTTGTGGATACACCTCCAATTCTTCCCCCATGTGAGCTTAACATAGTTATTAAGTAATTTATATTGTTTATTTCAAAATAGTTGACAACTTATTCTCCATTGACAGCTTATTTTCATTTTTCAAAGAATGTGCGGAAGATGGTAGACAGAACCTACTACACCGAAGGCTCCGAACTAACTTATCAGGAGAAAAATCATCTGGTCGCATTTTATACTGATCTTGAGAATTACAATGTCTACAATCGAACTCCTCAACATTATGGTCAATACGCGCCACTAGTGCGCGTGTTGAACTACGGTAACTACCATGGAGATACCCTGGTAAGATTTTTGTACTATTACAACATCCGTGCATCTTTTTGCACACTTCTAAAACTAGTACATCATATCATTGCTAACTACGAAGTTATTACTATGTTTTTCAACAGATAATCCCGAATGATTGTGTGCCTCATCTGATGTATACACACGGTAGCCTTCATGTTTTGAACATACAACCAGGTCGTCCTACGAATCTCAACTGTCCATACCGGGTTTCTAAAATAAGTGAAGACATGAGAATCAAAAAATGGAAAAAATGTATGGACAGTTGTAATGAGCTTCTTGGAAGCAACATTCAGCGAAGGGCAAAAATTGGAGACAGGATGATCGCCATTCTTCATAATGGAGAGTCAGGGTCTATATTGTTTTATGATATTTTACCTTAAGGGTGTTTAGGTCCTACCTGATACTGATGATCATGTGTTAAGAACAATTATGTAGGGTTAGGTTCGATGACTATGAGGATGATGATCGTATGACTTATTATTAATAACGAGTAGAAGTTGTATGATGATGCATGATTAGTAGGACGAGTACTTGTTATTATATATGCTGATGTATGCGAGCATGCATGAGTTATTATATCAGCGGGTAAAATAAACATATATAGCAGCAGCGTTGGTAAACGAAGGACGAAGATATAAGAGAGGACACTTCTCTCTATTAGCTAGCTAATATAACAACCTAAAAATAACCCCCCAAACCCCTAAAGCAGCCAATTTCCAAAAAAAAAACATGGATTTTTGGTCCCGGTTGGTGCCACCAACCGGGACCAAAGGCCCCCTGACTGAGGTCGGCGCACAGAGCCACGTGGAGGCACATTAGTCCCGGTTCTAGTTTGAACCGGGACTAATGGGTGGAGGTATTAGTAACGGCCCATTAGTCCCGGTTCATGAACCGGGACTAAAGGCCCTCACGAACCGGGACTATTAGGTGTTTTTTTTTTTGAGGGAACTATTAGGTGTTTTTCTACTAGTGTCTGTTACCCCGTCAGTCACGCACAGCGCGGCTCGGATGGAAATAGACGATATGGGCCGTCTAGCGGTAGATTATGAACTAACGTCGTGACCCAGCAGATTTACCCTGTCAGTTAATTCTCTAAAAAAGAATTACCCTATTAGTCACCCATGGCAAGCTACCTTCCCCGACACGGCTGGTGTTCTTCATACCCTCTCTAAATCCAATCGAATTCTGCTCAGCGCAGGTTCCTGGAGTTGTTCATCCTCCTTCGCATAGTTGGCTACGCAGTGACCAGCGTTAGGATCGTATTAGTCGTACCCATCTTCACGCAGTGCCAACGCCGGCAGTTGCCCGCCTCTCTCTACCATTACTACATGTTCGCATACTCCAGTATCCCCAACAACGAGCACGCAGGTGTTCATTACTGAACCGCAACGAGTTTACAGATGCTCACACCGACAGAGAAGAAACTCCCCAAGATGAACTCCTCGTCAGCTCAGATTGCTCCCCTTGATTCACCGACGCCTCTGAGGCTCCACCATCCTGCCATGTGTAACCATGAGAAAATTAAGAACACCACAAAGCGGTAGAAGCTGAGAAGACCAAATGCAAAGTACATTTACCGAGAGCACACCACCTCCCGAGCATTCTTCAGATCAGATGACTACAGATCCCGTGTTTGAGAATTCAGAACGGGCCATATCATCTCCCTTGTTAATTGCGTGGCTGCAACTGCGTGGCTGCAGGTACACGAACCAATGCCATATCCTACCGCGCATATGTATTGAGCTATCACTGCTCTCCCGCCCATGTGGTTGAAATTTTGAACGCAAGGCCAAACCTGTCTGCACATATACAGAAGGATGGATACACATGTCTGAACACTGGCCGTTTGATGATAGATGCATTAACTTGTTAGCGCATTCAGCAAGCAAATATATTCAGGCCCGTCTCTGAATCCCTGATCAGGCACCACATGTAAGCATCTGTTTATATTATGCAAAAAGCAATTCAATCAGAATCATGCCCTAACAATTATCATCAGCATGGGGCCACATGCACATGTTCAAAGAAAGCTCAACCATTTTTAGTGTCAGAGTGTGCTCACGAGCGAATGAAGAAACAAATTATTTTGTCCAGTTGGTTTACAGACAAGTTCTAATTATTCAAATACAGCATAACTTAAACTGGGCAGAAACGTAGTACGCTGAAACTAACTAAACAATCCCATCAATTATTCAGTCCGAGTTCGGCTGCTTTGTGGCAGTCGTTCACGGTGGCCTTCATATTCCAGGACACATTAGCTGCATTGTTATCATCGTTGCCCATAACACTATGCACTTTGTCTCCCATAACCACCATAGCACCTTGTGGCTGAATCTGGTTCACACCATCTCCATTCTCAGCCAACCTGTGTTCTAATCCAAGGCAGTGCCTTATTTCTGCAACTTCATTTCTTTACACATTGATATGTTTGTGTGACTGCCTGTGTATTTATTGTCTGCCCATAGGTGGGAGATAACAAATGGTTGTGCTCCTTAGGGTGCTCGGCTATGTACCAACCGTTGTCTTTGAAATGCAGCAGTCTTATGAGAGCAAGGCAACCACAGTGGCAAGAGCGTGTGTTCTCCACTATCGGCTTCCACTGGCCAACATACAAACCATCCAAATTCAGTTGACCAAAACATGAATTCAGTGAGCTAGTGGTATATTACGGAATTATGTAAATAAGTGTATGTACCGCGCATCTGCAGACTATTTTTTGCATGCATTTCGTCCTATTCACTTTTAGTCTCCTCTTTCCGTACCTAATGCCCATCCTTTCTTCCACGAATACAGATTGTAAAAATCATAGGCTTCATCCAATGTATGAAAGTTGGTTCCTAATTTCGGCACAATGACATTGTCTCCAGTGTTTTCAGCAAAACCCTGTATTGATTTCTTCATTGCTGAAATCCTATTAGGGCGGTGCCCTGCCAGGCTCAGCAGCCCCAATCCTGACCCTGGATGTATATCAAAGTGTTAATACATAATTAGTTAACAAAAAAATCAGATTAATAACGCATCCATGAATGCAGAGATAATTGGTAATCTTTCCCGTGCCCAAGTAGATTTTCAGTTGCTTTTCCTCAATTTTTTAATACCATGCAGGAATGGTTAAAAACTCAAAATAGTTGATGTTAGTACAAAGGTAAAGACACCAAACAGCAAAATCAATGACCTTGTTCCAAGAGCATCTTGACATAGTACTACATGGAAAACATCGCCAACTTTGTTAAATCACTTTCAAATTTGCAAGAATTCTGCCGAATTTGCGGCATCCCAGGACCAGCCATTTTCCTACTCAAATTTGCAAGATTTATATAATTAGCCAGAAAACTTAGTCCTCACAAAGTGTATACGTTTTTTGGGTCGGTCTGCTCTATAGATTGCTCGGACGCCTGAGTCGAATCTCGAATCGCTGCCTCTGCCGCCAGCTCTGCCGCACATATCTGCCCATCCGCACTTGATGCCGTCATGGTCGGCAGCTTGCCCCCATGCGGTGCCGTCAGGGGCTCCATGGGTATGTCGCTGTCATTCACCTCCTCTACAACAGTTCTTCTGCATACTCCTAGACGTCGACATACAAATTAGATCTTCAGAAATCCCCAAACAAAATCCCTGTGAAATAACTCGCACCACCGAACAGATCTATACCTGTTAATCAACTGCATCAAGAGCTCCATCTTCGCCGGTAACCGCAGGCGCCTTCACACAGACGGTGTTTCCACCGGATCGCCGCTCTTGAGAAAAGAAGGATCCACGCTAGCGAGGTAGGAGACAGCTGCTCGATCAACCCATGGCTGCTAACATAGTTACCGGAAAAGCATCAATCCTGTACCACGGATCAGGACGGACTTCTTCAGGGCTGTGACCCTGTCCGGGCAAGGAGCTCTGCCTAGCGCGGCAGCACCGACACGCACTCTGTAAGCCATTGCAAATTATATGCAAACAATCAGCTATTCTTTCAGTTTCAACCATTGTATGAACTACTGTGGCTCACAGACTGAAAATGCATCATGTTTGCATCACAGATTAGGGAAATCTATTTGTTCTCCGCAGTGTAGTGTTCATTTTTCCCACAAAATTAACTTGCACCACAACATCCTCCCCTGGAGCATCTCCAAGGGTTGCTTATTATAATTCAATCACTAGTTCACTACTAGTGGATATGCACTAATGGCTCTTTGCATACAAATAAACAAACCATCTGAAATGACCCTAGCAAATTCTGTTTTATTTGATAGCTAGGACGCCCCTGATTTTTCTCTAAATGCACAATGAACAATCCTTTAATTGCAATGTTTATACATTTGTGTCCACCCCGGAGTTTTTGGATCCACTTGCTCTATGTAGTACCCGGAACCTTGAGCCTTATCTGCACTTGCGGGCTCTCCAGTGGCGCCCCCACGACAGATTTGGCCGTTTGCACTTGAAGCCGCCGGTGCTGGCATCTCAACCTCCGCCGGCGCGATGACTGGGAACCGAACAGGCTCCAAGGTGATGTTGTTATCATTGACCTCCTCTAGCAGTGGTCTGGTTCATCCACACAATTTTTGCGGCCGACAGAAACAAAGTCAGTGCCGACTGCCAACAACCGGATTCAAATCCGTGCAAAAGGGAGATTCATTGAGCAGATTCTAACCTGTTTATAGACTGCATCAAGAACTCCATGACCGCCGGAACACCTGGGAACTCGCTGGACCACGCAACCCCTTCGCTGGAGGATATTTCCCCAGCGCTTCGCCGCCTGGGGAGAATGCAAAGATCCACCTTC
>NC_057803.1:664440730-664441653 GCF_018294505.1 Triticum aestivum
CTTCTGCATTTACTGTGTGGTCTGCCCACGCTACCGGAAAGCACCGGATCTGATCCACGGATCAGGAAGCCGGCGACGTCTCGAGCCACGGCTCGGGTTCGCTCCGTCGACACCGTGCAAACGCCCGTGCAAGCCAGGCCCATCGGCCAGGTCCGTATAGCGACGTATATGAGAATATCCCCGTCCCAGTGGACCCACAGCCTGCCCCCTTCATTCAATTCACCGAATCACAAAGCTATTCTGCACGGATGTGATACCGAGCTCCAGTGAGCTCGTGATCACATACTCCGCGTCCGCTTTTTTTTGCGAATAAAAGGAATGTATATTAATCCAGGAGGATTACTACAATCCAGTTGGCAAAGTGTGCCAATCTCAACTGGTCCATGGCGCAGCCAAACTGCCGTTTTAGGTGTAGAACGTCCCAATTGGGCTAGGGTGTGGCTAACAACGTTTTGATTTCTACGTACATGAGATATGACGTGCTCACTACCTAGAGCTAGAAGCCGTTTTGCCTCACGCGATCTGTTTTGCTCTTCTTCCTTCAGCATGTTTGCTACAACGAGACTGCCAGTCTCTATGATGAACGTTAATAGCTGGTAATTTGCTTACATATATGCTCTAAGTCAATACGATACATATATACTACCGGAAATACATCTTATAGTCAAAACTGTACGTCTGCCACTAGTAGAAAAACCTCCATTTGTCCCGGTTCGTGAGGGCCATTTGTTCCGTTCCCGAACCGGGACTAAAGGGTCGTTACTAAAGCCCTGCCCTTTTAGTCCCAGTTCGCCCAGGAACCGGGACAGATGGGGCTCCACGTGGCCGATGCCGCTTGCCCAGGCAGGGGAGGCCTTTTGTCCCGGTTGGTGCCACCAACCGGGACCAAAAGGCTTTCACGTGTCAGTATTTCAGGGGCTTGG